>NW_026067917.1:3347589-3500700 GCF_014885135.2 Alexandromys fortis | reverse complement strand
GGGGGGGGGGGGGGGAAAAGGGGGGGCGGGGGTGGGGAAGAGACAGAAATCTTTAATAAATAAATTAATTAATTAAAAAAAGAAAACCCAATTAAATCATTTGACACAGTAAACTAATAAAAAATGTGTGATATGAGATCCATAAAGTATCAATAAAGGTTTTTTTTTAAAAAAAATGATCTACTCCTAAAAAAAAAAACTACCAGAGACTCAGTCCCACCTGCCACTCTCGCTGTGAGAACACTAGAACTGGGGGTCTAAGTGCTCTTCTGCCCCTTCAGCTGCAGCCTCCACCCCCAAGAATCAAGGCACTCAGCACTGTACCCAGAAAGCATGCATGACCACACTTGAAAAACTCAAGGACACCCCCCACACACACACACATCCATACCACAATCACTCCCCACAAATCTCAGAAGGGACAAAAATAGAGACCTTATTTGTTCTCTTGTTTTCCAAGGGCAGTGTCTTCATTGCCTGTAACTCCACTGAGCAGAAGGCTTCAGTTATTCAATTTGTAGTGACGGTGTTTGGGAACACAGTTCAGTCTGCAAGGTGCTTGTTCTGCAACCATGACTTGGGGTTTATCCCCCCAGCACCAGTTTAAGGAACTGAGCATGGAGGCACTCCTGAAATCCCAGAACTGAGGAGGCTGCTTCAGGGGATCCCTGGGACTTGCTGGCCAGACAATCCAAGCAAATTGGAGGATAGAGATTCAGTGAGAGACCATGACTCAAAACTAATGGAAAGAACAGTTGAGGAAGACACCTGGTGTCAACCTCTGGGTTGCACACTTATAAACATGTACACATACACATAAGTTCACACACACACCTCACACATGACCCTGTATGGAAACTTTCAGGCATGTAGTAAACACTGAGGATTAAAATGAAAAGTATGATGACCGAGTAAGCAGCGAGTTGCTAGGACTATGAATTCAGGGGACCCAGAATGCTATCATTTCTTTGAGAGCTGAGAAATCTGGATCCTTCCCCTAAAAGACAGTCCCGACTCTATTGTCCTGGATAGGTTTGTTTCATATAGGCTGATCATGGAAAGCGGAAAGCTTGCCAACGTTCACATGGCTGTGTTTGCCAAAATTTGCTTGGGGGAGCTCTATTCCCTTCTTCACATAGCTCACGAAGGAGGCACTGGCCAGTATATTCTGAAGACTTACTATGCACTTTACGGTTACAGAGGTAAAAGCATCTTGTGAAAACTTAATGCAGTTGAACCTATATTCATCTTCAATATAGTTGAATGTAACATTTCCCTAACCTGACTAAAGGCAGGAAACATCCATCAAGTTATTTGTTTGGTGGAGAAGTAATGCCTATAATAGTGGGGGCATGCTGTCAGAAAGAGCTGTTTTCAGTCCCTGACCTTCATGCCTTCTGGCTAAGTGACATTGGAGCAGTCATTTCACCTCTGTAAGCCTCAGTTTCATCCTCTTTAAAACAGGATTCATGATGGCATCTGAAAGGAAATGCAAAGGAAGTTTGGAAAAGCGTCTGTGGCAGAATAAAAGCTCTGCCCTTATTCAGTATTTCTCTATAGCTTCCACTTGCTCTCCCAGAACCGAGACTTATATGTATCTCGGTGGATCCTGGATCCATTAGTCAACTTACTTATAAGAAATGGGCACATCCTTTGTTTTTAACCATAACACCTTCCCGCTCCAGAGATACGACTTGATCTTCCACATTCCTGAATTGATGTAGTTTATATAGTTAAAGTCCCACTAACTAGAATTAATTATTAGTTATTTGAATGGACTTAATGAACTGGACATCAGATAATTTGTCATCTGAGTTGTATCTGAGAGCAAAAGGAGACACCAGCAATGATACAGTAGGCCTCCCTCCAGGTATAAAGGAGTTTACTTCACCAAATAGTAGTGTAGTCACTTCCCCAGAGAATAATCTAGAAACATAGAGGATAGCTATTTTTGGAAATCAGGTGACCCGAATCTCCAGAAATCTGCCAGCTGCCGAGTGAAATTTAATGGATGTACGACTAAGTAAAAAAAACAACCTACCAAAGCCACCAGATTTGATTATTTCTAGGAAATGAATTATTTCCTTTTGTCTTTCGAACATTATTTTTAACACCCAAACATTTAGCTTAGCAATTATTTATTAAATGCCTGCTATCTACCGGGCACTGTTCTAGGAGTTTCAAACAGAGTTTTAAATAAGTAAATATGCAAATTTCCTTCTGCTCCCACGGCACATACGCTGCAGGCTGTGCTCAGTGAAACATAAGGACGAGAGTACAAAGGTCAGAACAAATGTGTTAAACACTGTAGAGAAAACCAGGGTCCTCCGAGAAAACTTAGTGTAGTGGGAACTTCTCAGTGTGCAGGAGATGGATCCTTGATGGGGAGGAGAAATCAGCCACCAGCCAGTCTTCCACAAGGCTGCTCCAAGCAAGAACAGGCAACAGAAAGGTTATAAGGAGGCAAGTATGGCAGGTTTCAGGGATAGAAGGAGGACCAGACTGAGACGCTCTGAAGGAAAACCTTCAGGAGTAGGAGATCCCAGCCAAGGGCGGGGGCTGAGTAGCTGGCCTTAGATTTGGAAATTTTGAGAAGGGCCCCATGAAACCAGGCACAGGAGTACTTGGAGCAGGGGCACAGCGTGGATACACAAATGAACAAATGGATGTCTGGTGATGTGGGCCTGCCGTGAAACCCTGTCTAGGGATCACCTCTGACCTACTGGTCTACCTTGGGTGCTTCTCCTTGTTAGCGTTTCCTTGGCTACTGATAACTCTTACTTTGCTAGACCTTGACAATTGAGGGAAAATAAGCAGCCAAAAAAAAAAATTGCATGGTTTTGTTCATGCACATCTTCAGCTGCTCCTAATGGTTTGACCTGAAACTTCATTTCTTTCTCATGTGGCTAACCCTTTAACCTTTAATACTGGGGGGGGGGGTCTTCCTTCCACAGCCAATGCTGTAATTTTAGATGATTTTACGCCAGGAGAGAGACTGAGAGCCAACATCTAGGAAAAACACAGACAAACAATAGTTCTGGGTTCTTTCTATCAGGGATTTTCATTTTAGTTCTGACTACCCCAGCATGCTTATTGTCTGACCTAGGACAGTCTCTGGGGTCTTTTCCTTACTTACATGAAAGGAACCATCACTACATGGCTCTTTTACATTGCACAACAAGGTTTAGGAAATCACAAGCCCTGCCCTGTAAGACATTCCTCTTTAGAAATACACCACAGACCACCCGGGCTTCGCATTCCAAGCTCCGTGTGTTCACGACTATCTCACAAGATATAACGATGGCGCGATAAAGCATCATTGTTGGTCTGGATTGCCTGTCCGTCTTTAGACGTCAGCAAATACATTGGAAAAGCAAATACACTGGAAAACTGAGCGTATAGCGAGGAGAGAGCACAGGTCACCTGCAGGCCTAATCCAGGAAAGGAGAGACTAGACTTCAAAACAAGAAAAGGAACCTCCTGCCCTCAAAGACATTATGTCAGAAAATATGGGCATGACTCATAGGCACCGCTCTCTGAGAGTTTAACAAGGTGATGGATAGTAAATAGCTTCAAAGTTGTGGAGAATAAGGGCAGCAAAGTTTCCTCCACTGAAAAGTGTTGATTTCACTGCTGTTTCTTGGGAAGTACCAGAAAAGGATGCTGGCTGGATTAGTCTGACACATTAACAGCAATTGTTTTTTTTTTTTTTTTTTTGTTGTTGTTGTTTGTTTGTTTTTGTTCTGAAAAAAGAATTGAAGAAAGAAAGTTCATGGCATTCAATAGGTTAAACTTGCTATTTGGGAAGAACTCGTTCTATCAATACCAATCTTTTCTTCATTTTTCCCCTAAAGAGTTCGCCTATATGCTTTGCCCAAGCGCCCCGGCCAGTTTTCTCGGCTGTGTAGTAAGAATGCTCCAGTCTGGGTTGAAGTAACTGGTCTTGTTTGTCTCCCTTCCATGCTAATACAGTTTACTTCTGCCATGTGGATTTAGACCTGTCTGTGGTCAGCAGAAGACACTGCCCTGCGAACGCTGAATGATAAGCCATTGTCAACCTGATCACCATTCTCTTTGTTCATAACGCATCTGAGAAACAACTCCTTGCCTTCTGTAGGGACAGCTAGATAGATTTAGGTCTATGGATTTTAGAGCACATATAATCCTTTCCAACTGCCTCCCCCTATGTCCAGATTCCTAATTTTCAACTGCTGATGGCATTTTCTATACCTCAGCATTTCCCAGAAAAAGAGAATGAACTGCAGATTACTACAAAATCGTCCAGCGGGTGCCAAATATTCAATCATACTTTGGGCCAGCTGGAAAATAGAATATAAAATGTATATTTGAGAATGACCTCTAAGAGAAAACATTTTGAGCGCGTTCCTTTAGATTGCTTTCTCTGAACAGAGCAGGGTGGTAACTTCTAGAGAAGTACCCTTTTGAACATCTTAGGTGCAGTCAAAGACTAGCAAAAGTCTTTCTGGGAACAAATCAGATCTCCTCTCTGCATTGCCTGGACTTCCCTGGCAGGAGATACACTGAGTGAGTTATCAGTGGCTATGCCAGTGGTCAAAGCAGCATTTGATATTTTAACTTCAAAGATTCAAAGAGCGATATACTATTAAAGGTTTCTGAGGAAAAAAATCCCCTTAGGGAATCCCGGTCCCTTATGCCAAACCACTTACCTAGTTGGTATGTAAAAACTTAATTGAAGTTTGTGCTTGCTTAATCCAAAAGAAATACCTATTAGATTAAAAACTGTTAGTAAATGAAAGCATCATACAGCTATTATTTGGCCATTTCTGGCCTCAGAGTGGGAAAACAAAAGACAGTTGACGGGGATAGCTGGAGAATACTTAATCCTGTGGAGAAAGGGGGAGGGGGCTGGGGTACTTAGCCTTGACCTGCTCACTCACCCCCTTTTTGTTCATGATTAGACACAGAATTTGTGGCACTGGCTTTCATGTGTATTTGGAGCTGTGAACCTCATCTCTGCTCAACAGAAGCAACCAACCAGCAAAGGAAAACATGCAGATGTGCTCCATAGTTGTTCTCTGCTCAGAATTAGAGGGCAGGTGGCAGCAACCTTGATGAGAAACCTAGGAAATTCTGAGTCATTTACTCTTCCTATAATAGTTCTATCAAAGCTGAACTGTATTAGAGCCGGAATCTTCATGGCACAAAAACCAAGGTTCACGGATGTGTCCTGGCCCGGAGTGTGATGAGGGCTGTAGACCATTTGGAGAAAGACAGACAGGAAGAGGTGGGGTGAGTGAGCAGGTGGGTGGGTCTTTTCTTTTGACACGACCAATTTGACTCCAGGAGAGCTAATTCCCAGCTGGAGAAGGGAGAAGGGAATGCAATCACCAAGTGTGTGGCTTACAAGGTAACGACAGCAGAAAATGACAATGCTGGCTCTTTCTAGCATACAAACAGTGGCATAATGGTATCATTTTGGTTTCATTATATTATTCAAAACACATTGATTTTGAATCACAAAAAAATGCTGCTAGATAATGTTTGTGTAAGTCCAGGCTGTCGGTTGAGACACAGACTCCTATTGTTTCCAGTCGGAGGAAGAAGCCATACGTAAAATACACCAAAGTGCTAAAATAGCACAGAAGGCAATCTAAGTAATGTAGGCAAGGTCTAACAAGCACTGACATTTTTTTTAAAATTATATTTGTTTTTAATCCATCTACCATGTTGGTCCTGAGAACAAACTCTTGCCATGAGGCTTGACAGCAAGTGTCTTTATCCACCGAGCCATCTATGGGGCCCCAAAAACTGCTTTCTAAAAAAAAGATTTATAAGAGAGAATAAATGACCCAGGTCTATTGGCATAAGTCTGAGGCAGAGGGATTGCAAGTTCCATACCTACTTAGGCTACAAAGTCAGTTCAAGCCTGGGCAACTAAGTGAGACTATCTCAAAGCACAAAGCAGAAAAGAGCTTGGCATATGACTTACTAGTAGAGTCTGGCATGTGTGAGGTCTGGAGTTCCGTTCTTAAAACAAGACAGAAAGAGGGAGGGCCGGAGAGGGAGCATCTTGGATGTGGCTGGCTCGACTCTTGCATTTAACATGCTGCAAGTCTGATGGTCTGACCGCCATCTCTGGAAACCACAGAGCTGAGGGAGAAAACTGACTCCTGAAACTTATTCTTTGACTCCTGTCCCACTGAAAGAACTACATAAGTATCTAAAATTAAAAACCAAGAATCTTGCCTCTTAGAAACATCTCCTGATCTTGACAGTCCTCTGCCTTTTCCTGCCATGCCTTCTGTGACTCGCTCTGTAAAGGACCACTTCTCTAGCGCTAGCTGAAATATCTTTTTTATGTCGTTGAGAGATGACAGCTAGCACCTTGGAACCTGCCACATGAGCAGAGGGCAAATGACTCAGTCTAATCCTCCTCTTATTTAATATTCTCTGTAGGTCACATCACTGTCACCAAAGCAGGGCAGACTGACCATAGGTTGAATGAATATGTAAGTATTATGATGTAATGTCTGGTGGCTAACAAGGTAGGTGGTACTGGGGGCGGGAACTGTCCTGTCCTTTAAAAGGAAAGAAGAGGTCTCAATATACCCATAATGTCATTCATCTTAATTCTGACTCAGAGCAAAATGTTGCCATCAGCACATAGTATGCAGCCATCGATCTTAATAAATATTTACCAAGCTTTATGCCGGCACAGTTGGTTCTCATGTATAGTTTCATAGCGTCTCAAAAATGCATCATAGTGCATCTGCATTATCCCAGTAGCTCCGCGGAATCAATCAAATGCCTGCTCTCGGGGGTATCCCATGTCATCAGGCTTGGCTGATATTGAATAAGGTTACCCGAGTCTCAGCACACCGGCAGCAGGGCACACAAGGTGGTGCATATATAATTAAAACTTTGAATATATAGCACAAGACGTCCTAAAGGGGTTGGAGAGACTAAAGTTAGTGTTGGAAGTGAATGCCCTGTGAGATTTTTGTTTTGAAAATGATGAGTAATAGCTGAGAAAAGACGTTGCCATTTTGGTTTCAGATTGTTATTAACTACCTCTGTGTTCCTGCAAATACTTGACTTCTCTGGATGTCAAGTTTTTCATCTTACATTTGAAGGAATGGCCTCTAAGACTCTAAGCTCTTGTATGGTTATTGATACCATGTCTTATTACCAGATTGTTTTGTAGATCAGTAGAAGAAACTACATATCCTCAGTTGCCTGTCCCTGAGAAACCAAGAATCCATGCTTCTAATCCAGGATTATGACCCTTCCTAAGCCCTTGATCCTTTATGTATTTGTACTTACAAACTTAACTTCCTGACTGGTTAATAGTATTGGCAAATAAAGGATCAGACTCCCATCTCATATGATTGATACTATTTATAAATCAATGTAATTGATAATCTTTGTCTACTTGCCTAGATTTAGAATCACAATGGAAGTACACTCCAATACGTTTATGAAGATGTTTTCAGAGAAGTTTAATCAGTGAGTGAAGATCCATTCTGAACGTGGGGAGAAGCATCCCATGACCTAGGATCCCAGACAGAATTAAAAGGAAAAGTGAGCCGAGCTCCAGCATTCAACTCTGTCTGCCAGCTGATTAATAGAGCAGTGTGAGCAATTGCTTAATGCTCCTGCTGCTTCTTCCCCACTGTGATGGGCTGACCCCTCGAACTGTGAGCCAAAAGAAAACCTTCCTTTAGTGGCTTTTTGTGTGTTTGTGGTGAGGAGTTGAACTTAAGACATTCCCCATCCAAGCTGGGCAAATGGTTTATCCCATAGCTGCATCACTCCCATTGAAGCAGGGCAACGGTCAACCCCATAGCTGCATCACCCACATCCAGGCTGAGCAAATGGTCTGCCACATAGCTTCATCACCCACATCGAAGTGGGGGAAATGGTTTACCATACAGCTGCATCATCCCTCTCCCAAGCTTCTCCTCATCAGTATTTTGTCACAGCAGCAACAATAAAAATTTCATTACAGGCAAAGAGGAAAACCCACTCAAATCCAAATGACAAAGAAGATTGCAACCTGGCCAAGCAAATGGTTTTGTTATGTGTTCACATAAATATTTCTGCATAAATATGTCACATCACACATGCTATGTTGACTTTATCGATGTTTACTTCCATAAAAAAGCGCAGAACCTTAAGTATATACTTGAATATATTTTGACAAATAATATGTGTTTGTGTCTTCAATGTCCAAAGGAAGACTAAAGACTGTACTAGAAGTTTTCTTCATGGCTCTGCTCTATCAATCTCTCTTCCACTCAGTCCAGTCAGGGTGCTGATTTCATCTCCATGGGCCAACTTTATTTATTCTTTGAATATATATGTATATGTATATATATACACACACACATATATATATATACATATCCTATCAGATTCATATATGAGGGGGCAAGTATTTATACTCTGTTTCCAGCTGATGTAAGCAGTAACCTACTGGATGAATACATCATAGTTCACTTATGTGCTTTTTTTTGAAAGATATTTGGAGTAATTCCAATTTTAGGGTTTATGAATTAAGTTGCTATGGACATTTCTATGTGTGACTGCATGTGACTCTTTACAGAAACATTTTGATCTTGAGAAGTAAACACATAAGAGTAGACTGTCATGGACAAGCTTTATGTGAATGCTTAACTTGAAGAGAAATTATTAAATGGTTTGCAGAAGGGTTATACTATTCTACAGCTCACCGGCAATATATGAACAATTTCATTCTTCTACAACCTGACAGGTATTTCATATTGTAGCCGTCCTAATGGTCAGATAACAGAATTTCTTTACAGTTTTGATTTCCATGCTCCACTCTACTTATTCCTCTTTTATGTGATTATTACTGGTATCCTCTTATGAAGTGATCTAAGATTTTACCCACTTTTGTAGATGCCTGTTGTAGGGAGGCCACTTGTTCATTTCCTGGCTACCCAGACTAATGAAAAAAACACACAGAAACTATATTATTTAAATCACTGCTTGGCCAATCACTTAAGCATATTGCTAGCTAGCTCTTACATCTAGTATTAACCCATTTGCAGTATTTTATATTTTACCACAAGGGTTGTGGCCTACTGGCAAGGTTCCAACATATCTTTCTCTGGCAACAGCTAAATGGCTTCTCCTTGACTTCACCTTCTTTCTCCCAGCATTCAGTTTAGCTTTCCATGCCTACCTCTGCTCTACCCTATCACAGGCCAAGACAGTTTCTTTTTTAACCAGTGGTATTTATAGCATACAGAGGGGAATCCCACATCAGATGTCTGTCTTCTTATTGATAAATTCCAGTTATATGTGAGGTATCCATATTGATATTTTTATCCAAATTGTGACTTGAGTCCTTTTCAATATTATTCTCCATTTATTTCAGTCTTTCATTTTTGACAGTATTTTACCACTTTCGTTGTAAGAAGTCTTGTATACATTTTGTTAAATAAACCCCTGAACATGTTCTGTTTTCTTCTGTTATATTGTAATTTCAATCTTCTCAGCAGTAGTCCATAAAAAGAGAATTGGTGTTGGTAATTTTATCCTGAATCTTCAAACCATGCCTAAGTCACACAATTACTATGTATGTGCATAGTAGATCTATTGCGACATTTTGTGCTTCTTTCTCTCTCTCTCTCTGAGCGGAGATTCCCTAAAATTTTCCTCATTTACATGAAATGTTTTCATTATTCTTTCCAAAAGTTAGTTATTATTGGAATATTAATGGAAGTACAATGTTGAATAGAGTTAGCAAAAAATAAACAGATTCATTCTAGTCCTAGAGGACAACACTCAGGATGTGGCAAGTCCTTCAGATTCCCCTTGCTAGAGCCAGGAAATTCCCCACTTCTCCGTTTGCTAAGAATTTGTTCCATATTTACTGAAATGGTGAGTTTTCTTCGTATCGTGGGAATATATTAATACTGTGTTTAAAACACAAACTCACTCTTAGATGTGGCTCGATTATACTTGTCCTCATTTTCTTAAGGATCCTGACCTGCAAATCCTCTTGTGGTACCTACCCCTCTCTGATTTTGGCAACAGGGTTATATGGTCTCATAAACTCACTAAAAAGCACACCCCTCAATACATTGATTTCCTAGGTATACATAGAGTTTAAAGAAATGGTCAAATTTACTCTCAAGTCATTTGGATACACTTTCTTATTGAGAAAGCCCATCAATTGGTGACCCCTCTCCAGCGAGGGTCAAGAAAACCCGCCAAACGATAACCCCTTCCATGCCCACAGAGAATGAGCACGTGGTCTCTTGGTTCCACGTGGTCTCCCTTTCTTTCTCTTCCCCTCTCCACCCAGGAGTATTAAATCATCTATTAAACCTGGGCATCTTTTAATTTGGTCTGATTGGGATTATTTGTGTCGGTAGAGAGGTTTGTTGGCCATTGTTGTCATTTGTTAACAATGACAGAGAGACATGTGAGCCTGGGTGTGCAGCTGTCCCCTTGTATGTGCAGTTAGGAAACAGAGGTGAATGCTTGTGTGCTTGGATGGCATTTTACTTCCATTTGGTCCCAGTCCATATGATATGGACGGTGTTGCCCATATCAGGGTGGGTAGTCCTACCTCAGTTCAACTTTTCTGGAAACACCCTCACACACACACACACACACACACTCAAAGGTGTGTGTCTATGCTATTCGAAAGCCAGCCAAATTGACAATGAAGATTAGTGACCAAAAACCACAGTGATAGAACGCATCCTACAAATGGCAGTGCGTTGTGTTTGTTATTGTTCAGACCAGATGTGAGTTCTTCCTTGACTGGCAGGTCATTTAAAAATGTGTGCTCTGGACCTGCTGGCCCAAAGCAGCAGGACCTCCACAACACAGGGCAACAACAGGATATTCAAGAAGAGTCCTAGTGGGGGACTCAGCATTGATAGTGTTGTAGAAACCAGAGACCTGGAACCAGACCAATGACTCTTCACAATGAATATTTGCAAGTAAAAACATATGAACCAAGGGGTTTATAGTGGGACTTTACTGCAGCATTCACTACAAGATTTCTAATTTCCCCTTGTTTGAATTCCCCCCTTTTACTTTTTTTCTCTTAAATCTTGTTTTATCTTTGGCAGGGGGGCCATAGGAGCAGAGGGTGGATGGGATTGAGTGGAGAAATGAATGGGATCAAAATACCTGATGGAAAAGACACATAGAATAAATAAATAAAAAAAAAAACTCAGCACCAAGTGCAAAACAACAATAACAATGTGTGCTCGATTTCCAAGTATGTGGAGAATTTATTAAGTTTTTGCTTGCTTCATTCCTCTGAAACCTATGGAAATTTCCAGATTTATGTTGTTCTTTTGGTTACTAGCTCATGCATTCTTGAACATCTGAATCAGCTGTATATAGAATTTCATTAAATTCATGAAGTCATTTGCTGCCAGCGCTGTCCAAATTTAATAGTGTCCAGCTGATTTTTTTTAAAAATGTACTTCTATTCCAAATGCTGTGTCGTGATTAGTGCGAATTTGTCTATTTTGTTTTGTTAATTTTTTTCATGTACTTTAGGTGAGTCCCATATAAAATTGTCATTTTAAATGAACTCATCCTCTGTTACAAAAAAAAAGTTTCTCTTTTCATTGTACAAGGTTTTGTGTGTATGTTGTGCTAGCGAGAGAATTCAGGTTTCACGCGTGTTAAGTACGAGCTCTTCTACTCTCTAAGACGTGTCTCAGTGTTGTCTGATACTTCTTGATTGACACCGTACTTCCTCTTATGTAAACAATGTCAAGTATTAGCTCTCTGAGATTAGCGTTTGAATGGTACCTACCGTTCTTTCCTGTCTACTTAAACTATCTGCGTCTTATATTTATATATCTGCTTTTGATAGTATACAATTGGACCTTGTATTCCTACTATATCTGTTGTGAAAATGGATCTTTAGCTGGTATTTAATATTTGGATTGAATACGGTAATTGATTCCATTTGATTAATTATGACTTTTTATTAGCCCTTTCTTCTTTTTTCCATGTTGCCGTCTTAATGTTTCTGGAAGTTATCACCAAGCTGGGACTACTTTCTGTCTCTCAAGAAAAATAGATCAATAAAATATAAAGTACACTAAAGAGAGTCAACTGAGTAAAGTAATGGACCAGTTCCAACGCTGGGGGCAGCACTGGCCCTGGCAGTGGGAAACACTTTGTTTCCATTTTGTAAAAACAGCAACTAAAGGCATAAATAATGTATTGTTATCTGGAACAGTTGGTCTGTTTGGATAGCCCAGACCTTAATATAACATGATATGTTGAAAAAAATCAGTAAAAAAGTAAAATAAATGAAATGAAGTACATCTTCAACAGATGTGCTACAAAACAATGCTAAATACTTTAAAGTTGAGAGGATGCAAGAAGTAAGCAGGACAAAAAGTCTTGGCCACAGTGGCAAGGCTAGGATTCAGATTCAATAATACAGCATTTCAGAATGAAGGATGCTGCATCCAGTTCTAGAGTCCGTGATCTGCAGAACGAGTGGATTTCAGTAGGGAGTTGGAACTTGATATAATTAGAGACAATTTTGTCTACTCTACGTTTCACTGTTCCTAACAGAGAGAAAGGCTGAAGAAAGTTAGGCAAAGGTGCAGAACTCATTTGTGTGCCTGCTGTGCTGGAAGCCCGCCCTATATTGATCTCTCGTAGGGCATCTTCCGGTTCTCAGTGTGAACTGGGCGTCCTGAAATTAGAGCAGACGAGAAATGATACAGAAATGTGATCCAACTCACTTTTGGGAGAAAATGCCGAGAGAAGAAATATCTATCATGGAGTCTGTAGAATACAGAAAAAAATAATTCCATAGTAACTATTATGTAATGATAAAAGCTCCCCGGAGAGTTGAATTTAAAATACATTATTGCATATATTTTAAGGAGAGAAGTTGATTTTACAGAAGACACACACACACATACAGTAAGTTGGTTCCTACTGTAGATTAAAAAATATCATTTTGTATAAATTATGTGGTGGTTTAAATGAGAATCTCCCCTATAGCTCATATATTTACATACTTAGGCTTGAGTGGATGTGCAGTTTGGAAAGGATTAGAAGGTGTGTCCTTGTTGGAGGAGGTGTGTCACTAGGGGTGGCCTTTGAGGTTTCAAAAGTCCATACCATGTCTGATGTCTCGCTCTCTCTCTGTGTCTTTTTCCACCTGCTGTCCGCGGACCAGGATCCAGCTCCCAGCTACTTTTTCAGCATCATGACTGTACGCCATCACATTTTCTGTTAGGATGATAAGGAACTAAGCTTCTGAAGCAAGCCCCAGGTAAACACTCGGTCATGGCTTCTCTTCACAGCAGTAGAGTAACTAAGACAAAGAATTCATATTTTTTTGTGGCAAGAGCAGTCATATTATAATCCACCCATGCAGAAAAAAATTCTGAATGAGAATATTAGTATTAATTATAGTCTGCACACATTAGGTGTTTGTAGGTTCGTTGGTCTAAGGTGGTATTTCGAGTTAGGTGAGGTGCTGGTGCTGTGGAATAATCTTTTTGTACACTATGAAGACAGGTCACTCTGATTGGTTTAATAAGGAGTTGAATGACCAATAGCTAGACAAGATTTCTAGGCACAGAGGATGCTCGGAAGAAGAAGGACAGAGATGCCAGGAGACTCAGAGCAAGCGGAAAGTGCAATACGGAGATGAGGTAATAAAGCCATGAGACAGAGAGTAAATTAATAGAAATAGGCCAGCATCAGTTATCAGAGATAGTTAGGTACAAGTCTAAGTTATCAGCAGAGCTTTCATAATTAATAATCTCCGTGTCATTGTTGCAGAGCAGATGGTTCTGATGAAAAATCTGCCTACACACCCGGTTAAAATATTTTACAATTCCATGCTACACATTATTACTTTCTTGTAACTTTTGCTTGTTTCTTATTCCTCTTGTAAAATCACTCTAGGAGCTGGAGCCACAGAGTGAGGTCAACTGAATATTCTTTGTCATGGTACCATCCAGCGTCATTGCCCCAGTGAGCAGACTGGGTGCTAAGCCTCACTTGTGGTGTTTCCCATTTCTATCTTGTATTAACTACGAGCTTATGGTATTAGATTTAATTTAATTTAATGATGTACTCCTCTTAATAGGCTGAAATATGCCCACAGATGCGTGGGAGAGCATGCCACTCCTTGTCATTAACAAATGGAATCTTTGATAAAAACGAGCAAAATGTTAAATGGTTGATTGGTGGTATATTTGGCAGACTAGCCTATTGTTGGTTTACCTGAATACTGCAACATATGCAAAGCTATAATTAATATCATTAGCTATGGGAGGGTTGCTTATTTGTTCATAAATGAAAAGCATGTCCAAGTAGCATTAAAGTCTGCACCACGTTACTTCAAAGACCCATTTTAATGGCCCTAGAAGTTCAGAGGTTCCTTTAGACTGTTATTTATCTCCTCCCCAGAACACTCTCTTCTATAAATAAAACAATACAGACTTTTTGATAGCTGAAAGTGAAATGAAATTCCTTCTTAGGCCAGTGCTTTCAGTTGAGAAAAATCAATATATTTCAGTTCATTTCAAGGTTGATTCTTTTCCATTATGGAGGAGTGTTTACAAATGTTTCTGACAAAGGGCACACCAGCAAATCATTATTCTGCTCTCAAGAATGCACCTCTGTAAGCAATAACAAAGTAAGACCCAACCGAAGAAAGCTAATCAGCTTGCTTACTGCTTTTGAAGGGCTGTGGGGACCATCTGACTTGTCCACATCCCACCTCATTTACAAGGAAGAAAGACAATGACTCCAAAATCGCTGGCTGATTAGAATTGCTTTTTGTTTTGAAAGAGTGGCTAATATTTAGGTGGGCTCCCATTAAGTCATATGTTGGATACTTTGGAATGTGTAGCATACATTTTAGGCTCAGTGGTTCCACATAAAAGTATCTGTGTATATTGGAGTGTGTAAGGGCTTGAACAATGGAAGTTGGCAAACTTGGTTTCAGATTTTTGCTTTCTCTCTATTTCCTGTAAAGGAGCACTGTGGGAAAGCCCTGGAACCTCCCATTTCTTTGAGTTTGTGCATGACTATATAGGCTCTTTGTGCCATAACTAGAAGGTTCATGCTCCCTTCTCTGATTCCCTAATGTTTTTCTTTGCTCTAGTGCTAACTCAAAATGGACAAGGAGAACAACTGCACAGCAAAGAAAAGTTCTGAGTGACCCTTGCTGCCCTGTAATATGTACCTGAGTCCATGCTCTCCTTCCTGGAGGGAACATTTGTGTCTTTCTCTATCCTGGACAAAAGGAGACTTAAGATTTCTCTTGCAGGCAAATACACAGAACTTGCCATCATTTAGCTCAGAACTACACATGTGGTATACATTACCCCAAAAGTCATTCTTATGTGAACTCAAGATAATCCTAAATGTACTGGGATCAGACCTTCCCTACTACACCACATAGGGTAATTTGTTGTTCATATGACTCACGTTTTCAACAGCCAAGTGTTTCATTGCAATAGAGCTATTCTGAAGACGGCCATGGATTTAACAGCACAATACAATTCTTTTCTAGTACTTTTATGGTGTATATAAAGTACCTTTATCAGCTCAGAGGGCCATAACAAAATATTGCAGACTCTGTGGTTTAAACAAGAGGTTTTTTTTTTTTTTTCCTGGTTCTGAGGGCCTAAAAGTTGAAGATTAACTCTGGGGCATTTCAGTTTCTGGAAGAGTCTCTCCTGCTGGCTTTCAGGTTGCCACCCAATAACAGTGGCCATTGTTGTTACCCAACAACGGGGTGCTAATGCCAACTTTCCTGTGCATGTGCAGAAAGGGATATCACTGTTCCGAGAAGGCACCTGTACCATCTGGAAGATGCCTTGGATTTTGAACCTCATTTAACCTCTATTACTTCCTAAAGACCCTTCCTCCAATGTAATCACATGGGGAATTAAGAGTTTTGGCATTAAAATTTGAGGGGAGTGAAAATCCATCCATAGAACAAAATAGATTCAGTAGCAGCAATTCGGTCACTTTAATTCATTTTTTTAAAAATAAGTGATTTGATTTTTGTAAATTTTTGCTATGTTTTCAATGTTTTGTCTTATTGTGTTTTGTTTCTGAGACAGCATTTTATTGCAGCCAAGACTAGCTTAACAAACTTTATTTAGCCTAGCCTTGACTCAAACCCATAGTCTTCCTATCTCAGGCTTGCCTTACCACCATGAGCAGCTACTCTTGGCCAGGGAGTTTAAAGCAGCAGATTTGCAGTGCTGGTTTGGATAAAATTGGCCCCCATAAGCTCGTAGGTAGTGCCACTATTAGGAGGTGTGACCTTGTTGGAGGAACCACGTCACCAGGGGTGGGGCATGAGGTCTCTTCACTCTCCCTTCTTGCTGTCTGAGGATACAGACCTAAAGCTCCCAGCCTCTCTCCAGCGCCACGTTTTCCTGCATGCTGCCTTGCTTCCTACCATACTGATAATGGACGAAACCTGTGAAACTGCAAACCAGATCCAATTAAATGCTTCCCTTTATAAGAGCTGCCATGGTCCTAGTGTCCCTTCATAACAATAGAAACCCTAACTAAGACACTTGCATGCATTTATTCCGTTTTGCTAAACATTTTATGAAGTAGCAAATTATCTTATTATATTACAGCTTGGGGTTCATAAGATCACTGTAGCCTTCATAAGCACTATGGTGGGGTGAGAGCATTAACACCACAACATAGGGTCAGCCAGACACAGGTCAGGGCCTCTACTACAAAGATCACAGAACAGAGGTCTAGAAAAGCCCAGACTAATTAACAGCCAGACACGTATGCAACCGCAACCACTGACCTCACTTCGCTCACCTCGGTTCACTAGTCTCCTGTGCGGATTCGTTAGAGCCTAGAATCAGCTTTAAGATCCGCCTCAAGAACTGGTTCAAAGTGTTACTGGAGTCTGTAACTAAGAGTCTCTTGGCTGTAGAGACTGCACACTTCTGACGTGATCCATGGATGCAGCCAATCTGAATTTCAAAACAATCAACTGTGAAGATGATCTCACTTAGAAAAGCAGGTGACGTGTTAAGTATTGTTGGTGTATTTAACAACTGCCAGGTAGACTAGGATTGGGATATAGCGATATAACCATGTACAAACTACTGTATGAAATGTATTTAGAGCAGTTAACTAACCAGCAAGCGCCATTTACCAAGTGATTTCTGGGGACACAGAGCTAAATAAGAAAATGACACTACAGCTCCACTTTCCGAGCCACAGACAACATTCTAGTGGCTCTCGGAACATTTTATGCTAATGGAAGACATTCTCAGCCATGAAAATCTGAAAGGCAAAATCAGAGAGAGTTTGAAGCATACATACTGATAGCTATTTTATCCTGTCTAAAGAGGAAGTGCTTGCTGCTTGGCAGGGGGCAGGTACCAGTCAGCTGTCACTGAAGGGCAGACACAGAGACTGGAGGAAGCCAAAGGAAAAGCCTGCAACACTAAGGAGCAGCTTGTCCGAGCTAATGCGCCTTTGGAGTCTCTTGCTCAACCAAAGGACACCTGACAGCAGCGTGTTAGCTTGTTTAACCTCCCTGGTCTCTTGCCCTAACTCAAGGTCCTCAGTGAGAGCTCAGAAAAGTAACTCTATCTTAACAGTGAGTGGTAAAATGCTTGGGACAATAATCACTATGTCGTTGGGTGCCTGGTTCAGAAGGGGTTAAATCGAGGGCATGGAGCATTTTTGCTTTGGGCGGAAGAACCGCTGGTGGTGTCACTGGGCACCAATGTCACACTAACTACTGAAGAGCAGTAATTAAACTCATACCTTTAACTTTGTCAGATGAATTATCTACGAGGCTCCACCCCTTCTAGAAAAATAAATTCAGCAGTATGAGCCTGCTGTTAGCAGCTGCAGTGATTACGTGGGAAACGTCGCTCAGGATTAGTGGGTTTAAGAACAAACTGTATGTACAGAGCGTTCGAACACTCAGGAAACAGGCTGTTTCCAGAACAGGTTCAGTCTTCTAGGTTGTGAATACATATCAGATAAAGCCAATATCTCCTCCAGAAAGGATTCAAGTCTCATTTCATAGTGATAATATTTTTAAATATGAGTAAAGTGTGTATATTTTCATTCAGTTCTTAATAAATTTGTGCATTGTAAAATATTTACTAAATGCAACTAATAAGGGGAGTGTTTCATATAGACCAAGTGAGAGCGATTGGATAAACTACAGGGAGAATGGTCTAGATTTTTCATAATACAACAAATTCAAGGTAGTGACAGTTTGATAAATCAAAGAAACAGAGACCTCATTCAATCTAAGAGAGAAGATTGAGGGATGAAGGCAGACAGGTGCTACATTCGTCATCTTCCACTGAGGTTATAGACTTGAAAAAAATAACCCTGTGTTTTGCTTTGAGCTGGTTCATCAATGCTCGAGCACGCACGCGTACGTGTGTGTGTGTGTGTGTGTGTGTGTGTGTGTGTGTGTGTGATTCTAAATTCATCACCTTTCTTTTTCCTCTATGTGGTTTATGTTTTGAATCTTCTAAAGCAGACAACACAGAACTCTGTCTGTTGTGATATGCTGATATGTGATATGCTGAGGGGACCACACGCTGGAAGAGCTGGTCGATGAATGACTCTCCCTGTGGAAGGTCACCACTTACTAATTGATCTTTACTAAAGAAGCACAGAGGATCCTTCCCAGGAAGATTGATTCCTCTGACCTAGAGGAGATCATTTTCCTAAAGAAGAGTTTACTTGTTCTGTTTTCTCTGCTGAACTGACACCAAAAAAATTATCCGGAGATATGCAAAACATCCGTAGACTCCGGTTACCTCATGTTCTAGAGATGTACCACACAGATACCTAGAGGCATCTCAGCTAAGTGGGCATGACTATTCCAATTAGGCAAGAGTCCTCACCATTAAATGTCATTAGATTTAATTTGATGCCCCGAGAAAATTGTTGATGAAGCCCATCCCATGATGGGCAGGGCTTTGTGTACTTAAACCCAAGCAGGATGCTCAGAACACACTTCTACAATAAAATCCATTAAGTCCCCAACAATAGCATTTGGCAACATATCAATTGCATCCAACACTTTTACTTTACAGATGAAGGAGGTCTGGCTAATTAGGAGAAATAAGACTAGGTTCTGAGCCTCACTCCTTGTCCAGCTAAGAGCTCTCTACACGATACCATCAAACCTCCTAGACATTGCCTGTGATTGAATCGTGTCTTTAAGACGGTGACCTCTTCGTGTGCTTGTGTTGTTGGTTGTGTATGCTAATCACGAAATCACTGTGCTGTGAGTTCTGACTAAGGCTTTACCCTTGAGGAAGTTAGTCTTGAACCAATGAGGTGGCTCCTCCGGTGGACACATTTTCCACCGAACCTGACGAGTGGAGTTCAATGCCCAGGACCAATATGGTTGTCCACTGACCTCCACATTTGTGCCATGCCTCATGAATGCTCACTCTCAGATAAACATAATGGTTTTTTTTTCTTTTTTAAAGGAAGCCAATTTTACTGCATCTGATTTTTTGACATTTATAGAGATAATCTTTTGTATGCCATGAAGTCAAGTCAAAGAGGTGAAGATTTATTAAAGGAGTACATAGCATGGTACTTTACAAGAAGTACATATGTCTTGAAGATGTGTTGCTGAACTGATGATGAGAAATTGTTTGTAGAATCTTATTTGTGTCTCTTAATTCCAGGGAGTGGATTTAATGCCTGTTTCTTCTACTCCCACCATCCCTTTTTCACATGAAATACCACTAGAAATAAGAGAGAAGGAAGAAGACAAAATTCTACAAGGAAAAGGGAGAGACTTTAACATACTAGTGGCTTAAATACTCATTTGGAAGACATAAATGGATAGATGGTGGATTAATAGATGATAAAGTTGGTCACTAGAAAACTCTGCTGTAAGTTCATGTATAGCCCTGGTGGAAGCTTATCGTTTCTGAAGAAGATTAAGATGAAGAGGTACCAGGCAGTGATGGACAGAAAGGAGACATGTGGGATGATGATAGTAAAAAATTCACAGTTCAGTTTGTCTCTACTAACAAGATGCCCAGCACCAAGCTTTTACCCAACACCCAAACCCCAGGACCCGAGGAGTCCTCCTAAAGAAACTAAAGCCACTCAGGGGAAGTTAGCTCAGAGCTGTGGGAGTTGTCATTCTACAGAGAAAGCCTCTGGACTCTGCCTCTTAGGAGCACCAAAGCAGTACTGCCCATTCCTTGCCGGTTCTCTGCAGAAAGATGATTGGTAGAAAACTCCTCTACTAGAGCTGTCGTGGACATTACGCTGCCTTTCTCATAAGTATGATAAAGCAATTACAGTGAAGAAGCAGTTGTGGGAAACTTACAGTGTGACAGAGAAAGAAGTGGCTAAAACATATAAGTCCAAAGAAAAGCAAGGTGATTGAGGAAGTTGATGATAAGAAGACTACAGATCTGCAGCGGTGTTCTCCAAGTCGAAGGGATCTTAACTCATGAAAACCACAATAAAGGATTTGGACAAAGATGAATAAAGAGCTCCTGAAATTGAAAAGACATTGTTTAAACAAATAAAATGTGCAGAAAAAGAAGATAACATCTTTTAGGAAATAGAGTCAAAGCACTCTGTGTAAAGGGAAAAAAATATGTGAACGATAAGAAAATAATCAATTGAGCATGTGCATAGTCCAGGTAATGAAATTTATCAAGAAAGAATCAAGGTCAAACAGGACTACTTCTTAAAAAACAGACAGACAAAACAAAAACAAAAGCAAAACAGCAATGGCTTTGCAGGGAAGATATGGGCCTTCAAATTGCGACCTCAGTAACATATACCTGAGTGATGCTTTTTGGAAATGTCAGGATGTTTAATAGAAGTGAAGCATGTAAAATTTACAGAGAAGACATGGAAACAGCAATCTGGATACTAGAAGAAATAAAATCCCAACACACACACACACACACACACACACACACACACACACACACCAAACAAACAAACAACAAAAACCCAAAGTTCAACACCTTCAAAATCAGGACATGGATTATAACCCAGTCAGACCATGGGTGCCATGGTGTTACAGTCAGCTGTCTACCACAGCTACAGAAATGTTGGAGATGAACAATGTCTTCATTTTGGTTTATTTTGGCTCACCATTTTGAAACCTTTAGTTCGTGGTCAGCTGATTCTGCTGCTTTCAAGCCTGTGGCAAGGAAGAAGACATCCCCATACCCACCCCCACTCCCAACAAAGACAAGAAGGGGTTAGGCCCTTGAAAGATGCCCTCTTAACACTTACCTTCCTCCAATTATCCTACACATTTCAGAGCAGATGGTTCTCCACCTTCCAAATGCTGTGACCCTTTAATACAGTTCCGCATGGTGTGGAGCCCCCAACCTTAAAATTACTTTTGTTGCTACTCCATCATTGTAATTTTCCTACTCTTATGAATTGTCATGTAGATACCTGTGTTTTCTGATGTTTTAGGTGACCCCATAAAAGGGTTGTTTGACCCCAAAAGGTTGCAACCCACAGTTTGAGTATCCTGTTTTAAATGTTCCCCCCCCCCGACCGTGTCAAAGGCTTTCAGCATCTGAGTCTCTGAGGGACATTCAAGAACCCCAGAGTTACACATGGTTTTAGAACAAAATTGTTTTTAAGGCTCCAACATTGCCATCAAACTTTCCAGAAAATTTGAGAGGAAGTTTCTTGGCAAAGTGCAGAATAACCTAAGAGAGAGAGAAGCAAGCACTTTAGTAAATAAGATCCTCAAGCCAGAGTAGAGTTGAAAGTGATCTTAGAAGGACAGCTGGTCAATCAGGATTGTTTTGGGTTTTGGCTTTAAATTTAGCCTTTTCTGACAAATATCTCTTTTTTTTTTCCAGATGCTTACTAGACGTCTGCACTTTGATTCATATCTTTCAATCATTATTCTCTTACCATTTGGCCATTAGTCTTTTCCCTAATTCTGTCACTCTTTATCTTTTATTACAGCTGATGCAAGAATTTTCCCACATTTAGATGCTTCTTTGAGACTTGTTTAAACTTACAAATATTCCAACTGAGGATGCAGACCCTTTTACTTGACCTTTCTTTACCTTCATCAGGAATAAGCTAGAGCAAACAATAAACTACTGAGTGAATCTTATTGAATCTTCACTGGCCAGTCATCGCAGAGCAATCCAGTGCGGAGACCATCTTTGCAAAGGGGCCTGCTATGAGGAGCGGGTGGGCCTCTAAAGAAAGAGGTTATAGCCAAATGCATCCTGGGACATAAGTGTTATGGGAAAAGATCTTACACAACTGAAACAATATTTGCTGCTTCTCTGGATTCTTACTTTATCTAAACACCGATTTGACTTGAGTTCTAATTAGTTCTAATCAATACATTATCAGAGAAGCATGCTTAGTAAGTACTTAGCTGATGTCATATACGGTATTTAAATTCTTCTGAACCTATTCATCTCACTGATCCCTTGTTTTAAAGAACAGTTGAAGAGCTGACTCGGAAACTTGAGAAGTTAATTTCTTTTGTCTTTAATGATCTCGCCTAATGTTTTTATTTCTATTGTTTATAAATTGAAGCACTTCATTTCACAGAAATGTGAGTTACCCAGCAACATTCTAGAAAATATTATACTTGACTTCTCAGGGATAATTTACGCATTCATGTGATTATTAAAAAAAAAATACCGTTTCCTTTCAAAATTTTGCCCAGCAACTCCATCCAACCCACCACTTTTAACCAAAGAAGGAAGAAAACACACAGCTGAGCGCATCTTCCCAACCTCCCCGGGCTCATCCTCACCACTGACTGGCATTCGAGTTCGGCATTGTCAACAGTCAAGGATCTGGAAAGACAAAGAGGAGCACAGAGGTTTACAGGCTCCCGGCACCCCTTTCATTTTCAGGGCACTAAGTGCAATTGGCAAGCTGTTCTGCAGCTCCTGAGAAACCTTGGGGCTTAAAATGCTTGTCAGTGCTAATACAGAGCCAGGTTCTGTCGACCCAGCTTTTACTCAGCCACCTACTCAGCTCAAGCTTTTCTCATTGACCAGGAAGGCACGAATTTCTCCTCCATATGTCTTGCCCGTATTCTCCATTCCAACAAACATCCTGCATAGTCTCAGAATACCTTGAATTTTCTAGTGGGGAGAGAAAAAAAAAAGCTCAAGGAAATTGGCTCTACCTGCAGGTCTAAGCAATCAGAGATTTGTTTCTGAATAGCTCTGAGGGATTTCGCCATATGACTCCCATTAATGAAATTGCTGGGCTAATCTCTCTGTGTGACATTACAAACACCAGTTTCCTGTCCAACTTCAGCTGAAGCTTTCTCTATGTGTCGTTTGCTTTTGGAACCAGAGCTGTGAGCCTGGAAAGGATTTCCAAGATCAATCAATCCTGTCTTCCAATTTTACAGATGAAAAAATTGGGCTTCCAGGGGCTTGTGACTGGCTGACAAATGGCCGTGTGATTGAGCAATTTGTTCTACGGACTCTATGAGATGTCTTGAAATTTAGGAAGCAAGTTTTAAGGCATAATTTACACTATGTTAAGGCATAAGGAAGGAAATGCGGGGAAGGACAGAAGTTACTGGACTCCAAAGTTGAAAGGGTTTGCTTTACCTTGCAAGTAGTCTATTTAATGGTTGTTATCAGTATCTGGAAGGTTCTTATCTGAAAGATTATACTATAGAAGTAATGTTGTTCATCTGATCAGTCAGCCACAGGGACCCATTATTATTACCAGTAGGGTTAATACAATAGGATGATCTCTCTCAAATATGTGCCTTACAATGATTGCCAGAATTTGAAGTCTGTAAACAGCAGAAGCATCCTTGTAAAGTCAGATGCTAAGAACAGGGGAGATGGCTCAGCCTTTAAGAGCATTTCCTGCCCTCACAGAGGATGTGAGTTTGATTCCTAGCATTCATGCTGGGTAGCTCACAATGGCCTCTAACTCCGGCTCCAGGAATCTGGTGCCCTCGACTGGTCTGCTTGGGCACCTGTATACCCCTAGCACACAGACAGACAGACACACATGCATACACCATTGGCTTTGACTCCACAGGTTCCTATTATATAAATTACTATAAATTCTGAGATTTTTTTTTTTAAAGTGAAGTTAATTCTGAATAACTCTGAAGTGTGTTGTGGACAAACCACAAGAGATTGCAAACCTTCTCTGTGTTTCCCCGAAATCACTGTCTTTCTCAGAATTGCCACGGTTCTAAGCAACTTTTTGTAAGTGAAATTCTATCTTCTGCATTCAGAGATTCAGTCCATTTATTTAGAGCAACGAGAAGATCCATGATTTGCATTCATTAGTTTCTGTTTTATTTTTGACGGCAAAGCATTCTTCTGTACATTTTAGTGATGTTGCCCCACAATTAATACTTTACCACGTTACTAGAATCACCCAGACATATGGTATACTGTGAAAGCAGTGACTTCCCCATCATGCACCTCATCAGATAGGTCCCAAGCATTTGGCCTTCACTGTGTGACTAAGGATGTTCTAGCCCTGTACTTGTGGTGACTCCTGTGACCTGGTGATCGATGTCTTAGAGGTGCACTCACCATTTCAATTCAAACTGGACTTTTATCTTTGTCTCTCTAGCTTCTGCTCCGATGAAACCACAGCTTCTGTACCTAGTTTCTCCTCAGGAAGGGGCAGACGTGAGACTAGCTAGAAGAAAGTCCATCTGTAGCCACGTTCCCTGCTCAAACCCAATGCCTACATTTCTCTCCTGGCACTTCGCATTTTATCAAACCGTTCTGAGACACGGATGGCCACTTGTTTTTGTTCACAACTGTCACAGCACACTTAGCATGTGGGAGTGGCTCGCCTTGCTTTTTTTTTTTCAGATCTTGATTTCTCTCTTTCCTTGAAGCAGATGACTTTCAACTCACACGTACGACACTTTAGCATGGCAGAAAAGTGGTCCCGAAATTGCAGTATAACTATGCAAGTTGTTATACACGGCCCTTTCTTGGGAAATGCTTATACTGACATCAAAAGCCAGATTCTGCAACTAGAAACATGTTACTTGTTGGATTTTGCAAAAAAAAAAAAAAAAAAAAAAAAAAAAAAAAAAAAGGAAACAGTATTGGGCCTAACTCTTCAAACAAGAGGATAATACAGAACCCTTCGCTTCCAGATCCTAACATTTGCTTACCCCTTTAGTCCTTACTCCTTTGTAAAATATACTGGGACGATTGTCAACAAAAGATCCTAGCTGCAAAGAATTCCTCAGGATTGAAAACGAAATGACCATGTAGCATGACTGAGCCTAGACAAAGCCTGTGTCTTACAAATCTTGGTCCTGTTCTGTCCAAATCCTCATTCAGTCCCTTCATGTAGCAAGGCCACCTGAACGGTTGCACTCATTATATGGAGATTAGCAAGCTCATGGCAACGAACCCAATACACAAAAACAAACTTAAACGCTCAAGTTATGAGGCAGAGCTCATGTGCAAACAATAATTTAAAACATCCTCCCTAGGTCTGTGCCAGGTTTTAAAGAGGAGTCAGTACTGAAAAGCTGGGACCATGAATTGGTAGAGCTAGTGAGGCATTTTCTTTTGAAAAAACACAGAGGTCTGTGGAGAAAAGCACCCCTGGGATATTGACAACAGGTGAGTCTTCTCCTCTTTGGGGGCATGGATGGAGGTCTGTGATCTACAGCTTATAATTTTCAAGTGTCATGGTTTTTATTGAGGTGGAAATCATTGTTTTAAAGCCCATAGTTTCAATGGTGCATACTTGATTTATGGCTTAAGAATTGATTTTTTTTCTTCCTTATGCCGTGTTAGCATCCTCCTGTAATAGTTTCCATCTTGAAACTAAGATGGGAACTGTTTATTATAATACTGAATATGAAATTACCAACTTTTTCTGTGTATTTATGTATGCGGGGAGGGGAAGTATCTACATGGCTTTTGAAATAAGCACAGAATTGAGGTAATTATGTGGATAGCTTAAGGCTAAAGTCACCAGCAATAAAAAAAACTGAAATGTTTCATTTCATGGACTTGAGGTAAAATTCCCCGTCCTACACTTGGTAGGCATAGCTATACAATGCTGGCCTGGCTGGGTCGGAGAATTTAGCTTTTCTTTGCATCTTCATCTCTTCATAACGACACAGGTGTGTGAGCCCGGTTAGATTTAACTAGGTCTGAACCTGAGCACGTATTTCAAATGCAAATCAAGCCTCCGTTGTTTTAACCATAAAAGGCAGGAACAAGAACTCCGAAGCGGATTTCGCATGAAATGACGTGGATAACAACATTGCTTTTTTTGTGAGTCTCTTCCACAGGACTAACTAACCACTTCCTTACCTGGCTTGAGGCCTGCTGGGACATGTTCATAAACATTATGGGAGTAAACTTATAATTAAAAAATATAACCCAGGCCTTCAGCAAGTAATTATATTGACTATTATTCGTCCTTTACGAGAAATTCCTTAAAGATCTAAAGAGTGACAGCCTCCTCAAGTTCTCGTGGCTTCCCTTGATGCATGTCTATATTTGGAAGCCTAGTCTCACTTTCGACTTTACATATAGGGGCACAGAATGAAACTCAAATAAAAGTACCTTGGAAAAAGATCTTCATTAAATAATTTCCAAATTAGAAAATTACATACTCAAACAGCATGTGCATGCATAAACGGATGAGCTATACATGTGTCTGCATGTTCATATGGGATGCGCAGACTCCGGGACATATAAATATGCATAAGTTTCTCATACAACATAATTAGAGAAAATTACATATCTAGCCAATTAGTCTTCAGAGCATCTTTCTCCCTCCTTGCCCTCAGTGCTCTTGATCAGGCCACTTTCACTTTCTGCGGTTCCTCTCCCGATCCTTCAAACCCCATGCTTTCCCTGCAGGGCAACCTGCTCCTTCCTGCTCCCTATTCCCATTCATTTCCCCTACTGCTTCCAAGCCTCAGATACTGGGCAAGACTCCAGCTGTTTGTGGGTGGACAAAACAATTACCCAGAAACGCTAATAGAAACTTTCTGTCTGATGTCATGGATGGCCCTAGACCACTGCTGGTACTCTCCATCTCTTTGTCCCCCGGCTATACACCAGGGAAGAAGTCATCCCTCTGGATTGTCGATGTGTCTTTCCACACCACTGTCTTAAGGAAACCTCAATGCAAGCATTGAGGAGTTGGCAGAGACTGGCACTCAAGCTAGGCTCCACCTTGTTTAGGGTAACAGGTGAAGAAGAACAGCTCTTGACTTACAAGCTGAGCTCTCTGAAGAACCCTGGAAGTCCCCATCTTCCAGTTTAGCATGCCACTCCTGGGCAAGCCTGGGCAGTTCATATTCTGTCTCTGCTCTCTGAGTAGTTACTTCAGCCATGGCAGAGCAGATAGGCAATGGCCAGCTCCACCTGGTCTCAGAGGACAGAGTCACCATGGGGTTTTTTCACAGACTTAGCTGCCCCCCACTCCCAACACTCCTAGGATGGAAGCATCTCTTAGCTCTTCTCATCATTGTTTCCCCTAAGAGCACATGAAGGCATTTTCCGTAATACATCTTTAAGTCAATAACATATACCCCATACTTACTACATATCTTTATCTCTATATCTGTCATCTGGTCATGTGATATGCATGTGTGTATGTGTCATATGTGTTATTCTACATATAACACAATTTAGATGTTTTTACTCCCCAAGAATCAGTCTCAGAGGTAAAGGCATGTCAAATGATATTCAGTCTGCATGGATGTTCTATATCTCTGAGGTAAGGCCGATACCAAACTTGGCATATCCAAGGTCCTTCTGAAGCCTCAAGGCCTCCTACCTTGAAAAACCTCCTGCCTCATTTTCCTGCATCTGTTCAGCTACAGTTTATCTCATTGTGTGGCCTTAGATCACAGCGCTGCCTGGACCATATGTGGAACTGCAAAGGCGATGGAACAGTAAGCTGTGGGGAGCATTCCTAGGGAGTTAGCAGTCCCACGGAGAACATTTCCTTCGTCTCGGCAGTTTTTTGCTTGGTGCTTTATCTAAACGCCAAGAGGTAGAGAGGAGTTGCACAAAGGGTACATTGTTTAGGAAATGTTTCCAACGTAAACAAGGATTGATGCTGGAGGGCCTTATCTTGATGCCTAAGACAAGAGCTATCTGAGGATGTCGGAAGGGTGGGGCATCTTTGAGATGTGGGCAGACTTGGCAAAGAGTACAGAAATGATATTCTCAGCATGGGAGTATCACACATCATATTTTGGAGACACAGACATGCTCGCTCTTAAATCCCTTCTTTGTACTTGTTCTATATAATATTTGAGGTTTCAGCAGGGTCAGGATTGCATTTTAGCAAGATCAGCCATTACATTAAATATCTCTAATGCCTTTAAATTATCTACAGATTGAAATGTATTCCAACTAATCAAGCACAGCAAGTCCCCCAGAGAATCTTACTTCTTTCTCTTCCAGTAGTTTCGGACTTGCTGTCTACATTCTCCCTATAATGCTAATTCTAACATCATGGTTTACATGCTAGCACAGGTCATGTTGTGTTCTCTTCTTACATAAGCTTCCGTCTGTTGCCATCTGCTCAAATCCAGCTCTTTTGTCTCCTTCCAGGTCAGCTTCTACTAAGCGACATGGGTGTTTCCAAGCAGCTTTCTATTCCTCCTCCTTCTAACTTTGCCTTTGCTCCCTTGCACAGTCCCTGGAGAGGAAACTAGGTTATAAAGAAAGGCAGACTAGGGATGCTTAGCATCTCCACCACACAGCCAGCCAGGGTCTGCAAACACTGAACTCTAAGCCTTCCTTAGTGTCTTGCTCGAAGTGAGGATGCAGTAGAACCCTGTGTTCTGTTGTTTCTACTTATGTTTTTGCTTATAGGCAGCCACAGTGAAGGGCTTGGCTGGAAACACCCATCTCTGGTCCTATCCTCCTGTGTTCTGTTTGTCTTTATTTCCTTTGAGGGGAAAGAAGGTATTGGGACCAATGAGTTTTAGAACCTAGAGGGAATTACTGCTTGGATTTTAATATTGTTAATTAGCAAAGCTAAAGGCAGCCCCTCTGCTGGGAGTCAATAGGCTCCTTCCAGACAATTGACAGAGTCCAACAACCCAGCTCAAGAAGCTGTTTGCTCTGTCTTCCCGTCTTGGGCTTTTGTTTTCTGATTTTTTTCTGACACCATTTTCTGGGTGGCCCCTGCTGGCCAGTCCTATCAGATTTATTTAAACAATGCAGCCCTGAATGCACGCAGATTACCATGCTCTGTGAAAAGTTATTTTGTGTTTAGAATCCTGCAGCAAGGTGGAAAGAATTTCAAGCCGATTGCTTTTATTTCCCCCCCTCCCTGCTTTGGTAACCATGGGGACAGGAGAGCAACATGTACCAAGCTGGTGGGAAGGAACAACCTTGGAAATTCTCCTACGGAGTAATGAGTAAAAAGTTATTGTGACATAGGATCAGTGGGTACAGCTTTACTCTCACTCAAACCAGAAAGTCCAGTATCTGTGCAGGTACTGGCACTATCAACACACCTTGCCAGAAGGAAATGGCACCTTCTGTGACAGTGGAATTTTTCTAAAATCCTATTGAGAGCGTGTGTTTAACACAGGGAGAGTCAAAAGATATTTTCATCCAGATAATTGAGGGGGGCATAGGATTAATATGCCTTGTTGTATAAATAATACTGTGAACAACTCAATTTCATTTCTAATTTAGAGAATCAGAAAATAGTCAACGATTTTTTTTTACCTTCCAGTATCTAGGCATAACTTCTGATCGAAGCAATTCTGCTTATGAGTTTGAATCCTCAGCCGGCATCTCCTGAAGTGATATGCAAATGCGTGTGTGCATTGATGGGTTTTTAGTTCAAGGCATTTCTATAGTTCTTTCAGAAATACTTTTCGTGGGAATGTTGACTTTGGATCACCTGTAAAAAAGAACATGCATAAATGTGGAGGATTATTTAACGCATCCTAGAAAGTTTGAGAACGCAGTGGATTTTATTTTTTTGGCTAGAAGAGGGAGAGCTGAGAAGAATACAGGTGTAGATGCCCTGCCGGTTTAATGTTTAATCTCTATTTGCTTATCTGAACATTTCATCCCAAATGGCTTTCATGTTTTCTTTGCTTGCATCACAGATATGAAGAGTTGCATCCATCTCATGCTTCACTTTGCATTTGTTGACATGACCGAACTATTTATTATGCTCCCAACAACTCCATTAGACACCACAAAAGCTTGGCCTTTAAGTATTTTTATATACAGTAGATATGAATTCAATTCCTTTACCAGTTTCTATGTTTCTATCATACCTCCACTAACTTTCTTTACCACAATTCAAAGAGTTGTTTATCTAAAGCCACTGTCACTGTCCCAACTGACAGAGTACCCTCAACCCCATTCTTCCCACCCCCAACAGATTCCATGCATGAATGCTGACCCCACACTATTGCACAGAGTCACAGGGAATTGAGATTTCTTAATTTGCTGTGTTCACATTCTGTCTCCTCTCTAATAATTACTACATTAAAATTTAAATTTATTATTACTCTGCATGAGCGTGCATGGTAAGTATGGGTGATGTGAATGCCAGGGTCAGAGGGCAATTTATGGGGTTCGTTATCTCCTTCCATCTTTCCTTGGGTCCTGGGAATTTAATTCAGATCACACGCACAGTGACAGTGATCTGGCTCGAATGGCACGTACCTTTAAAGCCAGCTGCACCACTCACTGGCTGTCTACATGGTTTTGATACTGACTTCAGTTTTCAGCACTGAGTGATTTGTTTGTTTAACTTGTACTCTGTCTTGCTTTTGCTCAGAAGACTTTTGTTTTTGTTTTTGTTTTAGTTACTCTTTTTGCCGATTCTTGCTCCTTGGGGCACATTTCGAGGTATAGTCTGGGGCTGTTCAGCTGTGTGAACCCTATCCTAGGATCTCACCTACAGCCATGAGCTGACGAACACATTTCTTTCTACTAATTCATTTTGATTATCTTCCATGTCCCCAGTCACTACCATTTATTGCAACTGGCTGGACTGTGCGACTCCACTCTGCCTCTGACCCTGGAACACTGGCAACAGAGCTTACCTCCCAGATGGGTTTTAAATTCACCTCACCTGTCAGCACCAGACATACCAAACCACAACCACATCCTTGATTCCCTCATGGCTCAACCATCTTCATGTCTTTCTATCCTTGCCATTTCCTGCAAGGCTCTGCTTCCTCAAGGAGGATGGCGGACTGATCGTCGTGTGCTGCCCCAGACCTCCCATCATGCACAGCGTGAGACACTTGGCCGACGAGGAGCAAAGGCAGGGGACCTCTTCTCCTTTGCCTGCCAAATTCTGCCTTTAGTATGACTTTGAAGCCACTACAGGGTCATCATAGAAAGTCGGTAGCTAAATTGGTTCCATTTCAGAAATTGCATCTAGGTTTGAATGAAGCATCTGTGGAGATGGGGCCACAGGGATACTGTGCTGTGATCCTGAGTGTGGCATAGGGACTATGTTAAATTGTCCCATGGAAGCAAATGGCAGGGGATGGTGCACTGGGACACAAGACAATCTCTCTGGAACCTTTTTTTTTTTTTTTTTGTCAAAATTCTAAAATAAGATTCATTTAAGATTTTTTTTAAAAATGTTTCATTTTTATTTGCGATTGTCTCCCAAATCATACCGTGTGCTCCCTGCCCACTCCCACTCTCCACCTCCGTGGTGACTGTGCCATCGTTTCCCTTCACTATGACAATTCTGCACGGGTGGGTGATGACAACGGCCTACGTGTCAGGGCGACAGCTGCTGGGATCCTACCAACCTGCTTGGGACTGAAAGATTAATAGCGGTTTAAATTCCTCGGGTGTTTGGAATGTGGAGTGTTTCCCCATGGCAAATTGTTCTGGTTCTTGCCTTTCACGGGTCCCCACTTCACAGTTACACTCCCCATCTCTCCTTCAGAATAGAAAATGTTCTTCCCGTGTCCGTGTGATAGAGCGGCGGTTTTCTATGAAGGCAAACGCTGGTCCCGCGGGGGTGGGGGTGGGGGGCGTAGGGGGATAGGGTTGGGTGGAGGGAAGGGGGGGAAGCTAAGAGCCTGACATTCTGATGAATGAGTTTGGTTTTGCAGTAAGGAAAGCATAGTATGTGGGAAAAAGTCGCTGCTTCCATCCCATCATGGTCTCTATTTCAGTCTTTGCAGTTTACATAAATAATCCCACGCAAAGCTTTGGTGGAGAATGTCACCCTCAAACTAGTTTTCTTTATCCATCCATGATTCTAGAGACTTGACTGTGTCGGTTAGGTAAGGTTTAGTTTTCCTTGTTGTCTCTGGGGAGTTTCATGCTTTAGTCTTTGACAATTAGTAATGCAGTTAGGAGTGAGAACAAGCCTCGGACATCTGAGGTTGCTGCCAGCTTCCTTAGAATCTACCGGAAAGAAGATCCTTGAAGTCAAAGACATGATAAAAGGAATATATGAACTACAATGGCATTACCTTCATTGCTTTCCTTTATAACTAATGTAAGTGTATGTGAAATCAAATAATACATTTTATATGCTATATATATATATAAATTATAGTTAGAATTATACATGACTAAACAAACATATTTGCTTTTAGCTTTTATTTCTACATGTTGTACAAAATACATGCATGGACACATTTACCTACCTACAAAGTGCCACGCACATGGGCTAAAGTATAGTTGTTTCTGAAACACAATGATTATGTTTGAATGTAAGTTCCTCTGAGGGCCTGCCGCGAGCTCTGTGCTCCAACCCTTCAGCTGGAACAGCTGAGCAAGCATATTCCCAGCCCCCTCCATCCTCAGCCATGTGCCCTTAATTCATAGGGAGTTAAATTAAAACATGGGCTTTTTTTTTTTAATTGCGTCTTGTTGACACATTCTTCCTTGCTCAACTGGCAGCCCTCTGTAGTTTCAAATGGAAGGTTCTTTGCTACAACTATGCTCCTTACTGTTACTATGAAACGTTTTGCCCATGGTTGGCACATGCCTGAGGAGTCTACACTGTGTGGGTACTATAACAAAGAGGGTATTCTTCTCATCTCTGGAAAGAGTTACTGCTTAGGAGCATGCAACTATGCTCTGAGTATGTGTTCAGGTTTACTGACTCAGAAGTTCACAGAAAGGGCTGTGGCGTTCATAAGCAGAAATATTAAAATATAATAAAGGTAATTGTGTTTCACCGTTGTATTCTATAATTCGAACCGAATATCTAGGAAGTAAATTGTGTTTCAAGAAGTTAACATAATGAGAAGATAAAGTGCATCTAGTAAGTGAAAAATAGAACTTTTGGCCTGTGAAGAAAATCATAATAGTAAAATGCATTTTTTCTGACAGTGATGGGTGAGTTTCCAAATATATGCGGTCCAAGTTACTAAAATTAAATAGTAAAACAATATATCTTCATAAGTCCTGGTGTACTTGGACTTTACAACTAACTGTATTATTGGTCCAATAGGGTTTCCTTTTTCTGAGAAAAAAATAAAGGCCTTTAAAAAGCTCTCATAGCTCATTGGTGATAACGTACCTGGTGGAGAGCCACATTCTGATGAAGAAAGAGAACGAATCAGAAACACATGGATTGCATTACCTCGGAATAGGCAGACTTAGCAAAGCTGTAAGGGAAATTCCTGGCAAAATGAGTTAGAGGGTGAAAAACTACAAAAGGTGGGTAACAGAAAATATTAATATATAGACTCTGAAAGACGTTGAATAGATTTCCCCTTTCAAAAATGTCAGGGGCTGTTCCAGGAATGCACAGGAATTCTTGGAATGACTGACCTATTTGAAAAATTCCATCATGTAGCAGGTTTGGGGACTGGCACAAAAAGAACCAATATCTTTTTGATATTTTACACATATCCCCCAAATAAAGAACAATTTCTATCGTGTGGGTTAGAAAGGCCTGTCTGAGTGGTGGGGGTTTACATAAAATATTATACATTGATGTGTGCATAGGTGCGTGTACATAGAAAACATCTACCAACATGCTTTTGGAAGAAGGTTTACATTGCAGTAATGCATGCCCCCATTGCGTTCTATGATATGGTTGTAGTAATTTCATGTGCAATGGTGCCCAATATAATATTTTTACCCAGTCCATCTAAATAACAATCTTCCTGAGAAGTAAATGTAGACACTTGAGCCTTTAGAACCGGTCAGGGGAGATGCGAATATATTCTCTCTGCCACACAGAGCCATGGGGCGTTGTCATAGGTTTCTCGTCTCTGCCCCACTTTCTTTCATAGGGTGTGTCAGGTATTCCAGAATTTCTAAGAGCGCAGTGACTGTGCCCTTCTCCAAAAACGTCCCTCAGGGTGGAATGATGGCAACAGTTCTCCGAATTTCCATGGAATCTCTGTGCATCCCCCTCCGAGACTAGCTTCTCTGTAGGTTCTCCATTGATGGAATATTTTTTTCTGTAAACCTTTTTCTAACAGAGTTTTATAATTGCTAGAATATTTTGTCTCTTTCTATTGTGATAAAAATGTAATTATAATTAGGTCTGTCTGTTTGTTTTAATTTGGATTTAGAAAGGGCCATCTAGTATAAGGTTATTGGAATAGGAAATAGGAAAGTATAACTTGGTCCCCCCACCCCCACCCCCGGTATATCTTGCTCTATTTTAATCCCACGTGTAACTCCAGCACTGGAGACAAGGCCTTAAAGCATGTCCAGATTCCATCAAGAAACCCAATAGGAAAACCCGCGCACTTCACGGTAGCACCTCAGCTGTCAATCACCTCAGACACCTGGAACTGCTCTAGGGCATGTGAGCCTGTGGAAAGAAATTCCTGGGCCCTCAGCTCCATCATCACCCTGCACTGCATCATAATTTAATACACTGACAACATTCTAGTTAGATGTGAAAAAAAAATATGCGTGAGATTCCATACTGTACAATCAAGCAGTCTCCGGGCATTTGGTGAGGCAGCCCTGAAAAGTGAACGACGCAAAGATGGTGATATTTGCTGATTTTTTTGTTTGTGCTGTTGTAATTAATCTATCCCAACGCCATTAGTGCTGAAGATTAAATTATGGTGGTTTTAAAAGCTATTTTATTCCTATGGCCAACGCAGCACTCCTGGGAGCAAAAGCCAGTTGCGAGATCACACCTGCTTCCTTGCTGTTATTCCTAGCCATCCCATGGGCTCCCAGGGTTTCGTGTTTCTATACTAGATTGGTTGCTAGAGGATGCATTGCTTTTTTCACCCCCAGAGGCTTAGCATCCGTTTGCACTGTGAGGACTAGTCCAGTTTGTAACACACACACACACACACACACACACACACACACCACAGTAACCATCTGTCTGCACTGTCTCTGCTCTCATTTCCCTGAAACAGCCTTCTCAACCGGCCAGTATTAACAGGGCAAAATCTAATTTGGGTCTACAGCGAAGTGCTAGCTTATGGCCCAACTCTTGTTTGATGGAGCTTCCTCCTCCCAATCAGTGACAGCCAAATCAGCAAATCTGGAGATAGTCATGGGCATCGATAAAAGTGAGTGATGTCAACATTAATATAATTTCGATGTAGCACTATTTTTAAAAATAATTTTCTCAAGCTTTTGATATAAGCACATTGCATAATATATATTATACACACATGTGTGTGAGTATTTATATATGTGTGTATGTATGTATGTATGTATGTATGTATATGGGAAAGAAGGTGAAAGAAGAAAGAAGAAGAATGAGGAGGAGAAAAGTAGTTATCTTTAAATAGAAAGGGAATTATATGTACTTCCTTCCAAGGAACTCTTGTCCCATTGTGTGACGTTTTTGCAGGGGGGAATTTCTAATTATAAAAGCCAGTTCAGACCCAAACATCAATAAGACGTGATCTGTTACAGGCCAAGTGATCAGAATGACCATCAGGAGGGCAACAGGACAGAGCTCCTGCTGGACTGCAATAGAATGCTGGCCAGAACTGAACAGTGGAGGTAAGAGTTAGGAAAATGAGGTGAGTAAGGGTGAAATCTAATTTTGGAGCCTAATGATTTTTACCTAATTGCTAGTATTAATTTTCATGTCAAAAGAATCAAGAATTACCTGGAAGATGAACATTTAGCTTTCTTGTAGGAGATTCTCTTGATTGCTTCAACTGAGGCAAAAAAGACATGCCCACCATGGGTGACACCATTCCCTGGGCAGAAGATTCTAGACTTCATTTAGCAGAGAAAAGGAACAAAGCATGAACTGGTCTCTCTCTCTCTCTCTCTCTCTCTCTCTCTCTCTCTCTCTCTCTCTCTCTCTCCTTCTTTACAGTGGATGCAGTGTGACCAGCTCAGTCAAACTCCTGCCATGGTGACTTCTCCATCATGACAAACTGTAACTTGAACTATGAGCTGAAATAAATTCCTCTCCCTGAAGTTGCTTTGTTGCAATACTTTACACAGCAACAGAAAAATAAAGTAAGATGGCACCCAGAAAAAGTTTACAAGTTTACCCAAGACCAACTCCAGGGAGCCAGCAGATAATCCTGTAGCACCCAGTTGACAATATTGTTCTCAGAGTCTGACTAGAGAATTCCTGCATCAGTGACAGTGTGCTTACTCAGCTCTTGCTCTCTCTCTATCCCTGACGACCTACTTAGAGTAACACAGGGAAAATAAAAAACAAACCAGCAAAAAACAAAAATCAAAGGCAGGCTGCGGGTGTAGGTCAGTTAGCAGCATGTACAAAATCCTAGGTTTAATTCACAGCTTTTCATGATGTAGGCATGTTGGTACATTGCTGTAATCCCAACATTCTGGAGGTGGAGGCAGGAGGATTACAAGTTCAAGGTAATTATTGGCTACATAAGCAAGTTGAAGCTAACCTGGCTACTTGAGACTGCCTTAAAAAAATCCACAAAATTGTCAAAAGGATATAAACATATCTTTTGCTCTACTTTCTTTGAATTTCTTTGGTTCTCTATTTTAAATTAAAATTAACAGAGCCATAAAAATAAAAGTCATACATACTAATGATATGGGATTCCCTCTGTACGCTATGAATGTTTTATTGCCATTAATAAAGAAGCTGCTTTTGGCCAATATAACAGAATATAGACAGGCTGAAAGATATATATGTATGTATAATATATATGTACTTATGTATATATATAGACAGAGTAGGCAGAATCAGGGAGAAGCCATGTACCCACCACAGGAGACAGAGGCCTTCGCTGGAGCCTGTTGGCTGGGTCAGGACTTTGTGGTGATGCACAGATTAATGGAGATGGGTTAGTTTAGGATATAAGAGCTAGCTAGAAATATGTTTAAGCTATTGGCCAAAGAGTATTGCAAATAATATGGTTTCTGTGTGATTATTTCAAGTCAGGGTGGCTGGGAATCGAATGAGCAGCCTCAGACAAATTACTAATGATAAATCATGTAATATTTTGATACATGCATATGTTGTATGATGTTTAAATCCTCAAAATGTTATCACTGTTTTGGGATGAAAGCCACAGAAGTTACCTTTCCTAGATCTTTGAGCTATGCAGTTCATTGCTGTCATCGGTAATGATCCTTCTGGACAAGAGTACACTGGAACTTCAGATTCCTGTCCTGGTATACATCACTGGGTACCAGCTGACTAACCCAGCCTCAGCCTCATTTTACCCCTGCTGGTGGTACCATTTTAAATGCAACAGACCATGAAATTAAATTCTAAAAAGTGTTTATCCATTTTTTTTTCACCTTGGTAAGCAGAGTTTCCTGATAGGTCACAAGGCCACATGTCAACCATCTTTCCCTCTGTTCTTAGCCTATGGAAATCCCCATCTTCTCCATGAGACACTTATTAGGATGAAACTTCTTCCACTTATTTTTGAGGGGCCTACGTCACTCAGAATATCAATCTATGCTTAAGTGAAATGAATAGAGAGTAGCCCCCCAGCCTTTGGCCAGGAAGCCATCCAAAGCAGGTCAGAAGCACTATCCAGAGTCTATAGACAGTGACTATTAGTGGAAAATACATACTGAAGATGGATTTCGTTGACTTGATTGTCTAGCCATACCTACATTCATTCATTTTAAAGGCTCCTCCCAGAGATAGAATTGGGACATTTCATTTCTGGTGATGGTCTGGGTAAGGTCAGACCCTCCTAAGAGATCAAAACTAACCATCAAAACTCATGTCGGCTCTCTGTACCTCAGGATAGCTTTTAACTTCACTGAAGAATCTTGGCTTTCGTACCTAAGTGTTTTGCTGCTGTTGTCCTTCCTAAGTTAACTAGAACCATGTGGACATTTTGTCACCTCACTTGTGAAATCCTTCAGGAAAAAAAAAAGCTATGTTTTAAGACTGCTTAATGTAGTCTTGATGTAGTATGACATCATATAAAATAAACCAAAACAGACTGTTCTAGTATACGACATATGACAACAAATCCTAAGACGTGGCTGGTGGCCAAGCTGCATTCTGTTCCAAACATTTAGCTGGAGAAGAAAAGACAGGATAATATAATGAAAGAGCCGTGTTCACATGAAACCTCAATTACTGAATCTGAAATGTTATACGGTCTGTCTTTTAAATCCAGGATGTGGGACGACTGAATGCATCATCCACTTTACTCAAGCAAGGTCTTGTGATGAGCAGGGACAGAAATCTCAGTATAAACAAAAACAAGTCCATGACCCTTACAACCATGAATTTTATTAATTTCACAGGGCTAAAACTTAACAAAGAAAGTGTGCTGTTGTCATAGTGAACGATGGCACTGGGGAGGAACGACATTCTTTCCGTCTGAGCCATATGTGGATTGTAAACACGTCTGTTCCCTGCACCCCCGGGAAAGTCTTCAGACCTGAAATTTCCAAGCATGAGGCAGAACTACTGAGTCTTTTTGGTCCTCTATCTAGCAATGGCCTTAGTGGGCAGCAGCTGTACAAAGGTGCCTCTGCTCTGGACCTAAAGTTCACTAGTCTTTCAGAACTTCCTCCTAAATTTTGTGTACCTGTGGCAAACTGTATTTCGGGGGGTAAAAAAAAGGACAAGATTACTTTGTTCACTATGTCTTTGGCTAAGCTTAGCGACAACTAAGCCCTAATTCTGACTCCACACTGGAGACAGTTGGGTCTGTGTTGTCACCCAGGAAATCCCACACCCTGCTTAAGGCGGCACAGCTGAATAGAAGCCCCCCTTGGCAGCCCTTTCTGTCTCTTGGGTGTCTCTGAAGATTCCTTAGAAACAGAACTGGTGATGGATATTTCTCAGCCCAGTCAGAAAGCAAAAGATAGTTTTCCTATTCTGATATCTGCTGTTACTTACTTCTCCGAGTAAAGAGTAGCAAATGTAAAAGGAAATATTTCAATACTTCCATTGAGTTTTTCCCACACTTCAAAGATGTGCATTCTAACCGGAGAGTTCGGGCTGGGGTATTAAAACCCTGGAGCAGCTCGTCACTGTTCCAAACCACATCCTCCTAAGTAAACATTTCCAGTGTAAGGCTTATCTTTAAAGGGGATGAATCACTTTTATGTGTCTTTTAAACCATGTCATCATTTCAGTAGATGAGCTTATGTGTACAGAAAGAGGAAGAACGGGAGGGAAGAAACGCTCTGTTAGGATTTGAGTCTGTAATTCTCCAAACAGGCTCCTGAGGATGGACTCTGAGATCCTGGCTGGAGCATGGGGCCTTTAGCACACTCCATCTTGCTGGCAGGAGCTAGTCACTTAGAGGCAGGCTTGAAGGCTATATTAGTTTCTGGTTCTAGACTGAGTTCTCTAATTCTAGATCACCCAGTGTGACAAGAGTCCTCACCATGTATTCCTGGTGCCATAAACTCTGCCTTCCCTACATTGATGGCTGAAACCAGGGGCCACACAACCTGCCATTCTTCCCACCATGATGATAATGTACTAAATCTCTGAACTGTAAGCAAGACCAACAAATTAAATATTTTCCTTTATAAGAATGGTGATCCTTGGTGTTTCTTCACAGCAATAAAAACCCCTAACTAAGATAGAAGTGCTATCAAGGACTAGGATGTTGCTGTGATAGGCCTGACTGCTGTGGGATGGTCTTTTTGCACACTGCGAATATGTGTTGTTCTCATTGGTTGATAATAAAGCCTCTTTGGCCTATGGCAGGGCAAGACAGAGTCAGGCAGGAAATCCAAGCATAGATACAGGAGAAAATGGGTAGAGTCTGGGAGACACCAGCCAGTCACCCGCAGAGCAACCTGCTAGAAAACTGAGAAAGCCATACTCTTTGGCAATACTTACATTAATAGAAACGGCTTAATTGAAATGCAAGAATGAAGAACAGCAGATGCAACCCATCAGCACATAGAGGCGAAGGAGTAGAAATTCAAGCTATAACCAACTTATCCGACTGTAGCAAACAAGAGAAGCATTCAAAGGAAGCCCTCCCTCAACCAACTACTGGGGAAAAGGTTATAAAAAGCCTGGAAAGGTTTATGAATTTCACCTCGGTTATCTGGGAAAGAACTAAAAACAGGAAAGTTGAAAATCTGTTAAAAGAATAATTGGATCTTTACAGCATCTTATTAACTACCACCCCAGTTAGTGACACTCCTCTTGAAGCCTGAGGGAGACAGAAGGGTTTCAGCAGTTCATCAAGTGTGTACATCAGAGATACCGAGAGTAAGTGATAGCCTGTCCTAAAAACAAGGGAGTAGGGGAGAATTATACTAAATTCAGATACTCAAGATCTCTCCTCTCACAGAACTCGCAGGATGCTGGCAGTTAGGTTCACAACCTATAGGTATGTGACAAGAGAACAAAAGTCTGTGTATGTATGCCTACAGGGATGAAAATGACTAGAGATGCTACCTGTTGGAGATCTCTTTACTATGTATGGACTAAGACTCCAGCAAATTAAAGTGGTAAAACCCATTCGCCTATTAACCTTCACCCATTAGGAAACCAAAGTTTCTAATTAACAACTTACTCTTAAGAACTCTATGTTTAACATTTAATTTTCAATCAAGAATCAATAGATATGAAGGAGAAAACAAAAGAAATGATCAATAAATACAAAGAGCATAGAAAAAGAAAGGTAATGTAGAGATAAGAAAGTATTTAAGAATTAACACTGTCAGCTGGGTAAAATGCTGTATACTTCCTTTAATCCTAGCACTTGGAAGTTCAAGGCCAGCCTGGTCTACATAGCAAGTTCCAGGTAAACCAATGCTATGCCACAGAGCCTGTCCAAAACAAACAAAAGGAAAATTCTCAGAGACAAACAAGAGCAACAGACAACAAAAAGGATCTTGCTAGGAAAAGCAATAAGATCTTTATGATGAAAAATATGTTAATATAAATTAAAAAGTTAACAGGAAATTTTATAAAGTTGAGAACAAATCTTACAAATCAGAGAAAAATACAGAAAATTAGGAGTGAAGTTAAGATAGAAGTAATTTCAGAATAATGTCAGATTTTTTTTCCCAAGGAGAGAATGAAAGAAATAGTAGGGAAAATTGTCAACAAATAGTAGAAGAATATTTTCCAGAACAGAAATGAACAAACTATAATGATTTTGCTGGAAGGTGCTATGTAGGTTGATGGAAAAGGCAGTGGTATAACACAGGGCTGGGCTCTGCATGTGAAGATATCAACTTACCAGGCACCATGTACACCCTGGTACAATAGTGACAAAAATGTTCATGGGATAACCAACTACTTTATTGATTGGATTTAGAGCCTGTTCTACAGGAAGGAATTTGTGCCTAATATTAAAAACATAGTCAAAATCCACAACTAGGCAGAACATACTGATAATGTTTTCCTAAATGGTCATGATGTCCAACTGTCTTCTAAATATTTGTGTTTATATCTCCAGCTCTGGCCACAGGAATGTCTTTGGTTAATGCATTCACATTACTGTTCAAAGTACTGTGAGTGTTCAGCCGATGTTGGGCTGTTAACACATACCCCAAGGGTCAGTCATTCTTCTGGAAGGAATATCAGATAAGAGGAAACAGGAAAGAGTGAAAGAGCTGAAGGATGAGAAGTGATACTGTGAGATCCTGCCCTCGGGACACGACATGGTGGGTTCACACATGAACCCACTAGCTGTGTTCGTCTGCACAAGATCTGTGTAAGATCAAACCAGTGAAAAGTCCCACAATGGTGTAGGGATGAAAGGTATTGGAGTATAGGAGTGAGGAGCTGAAGGTGTAAATGGAAATAGGGATGGACAGGAGTGGGGTGGGGAAAAGGAGAGGTAGAGGTGGATTAACTGTTTACCTCTCTAGAAACAGAGGGACCTGGGAGAATGGAGCTGATCAATGAGAAGGGCTAAAGTCTCATATAACAGCCAGCTTTATTGAGAGCATTGGACATTTTATACTCTGAGAAGTCATATGAGTTAAGTGTACAGTCACACAGCAAGTTACATGTGACAGACAAGCCACACATTACATGAGTTAAAACATGTTTTTCCATAGAGGCATTTAAACAAATAGCAGTAGTCAGTTGTCACGAACAATCTGAAAGCAAATTCACTCTGATCAGGCAAACCTAGCAGGGGCATGAAAATACATTCCAAGAACAATTCTGTGTTTAGCAAGAAACTGAGGACACAAGAGTCTTCTTTCCTTGGAGTTTTTTCACAGCACTCAGAAATCTCCTCACCAAGACTGCATTCTGGGACTGTGCTCCAACAGTTAACCAATGCTAAAGATTATCAAAGAACCCACGAAACCCAACTACCTTGTAAGCTAATTCAGAATAATTTTTTTAAAAAAGGAATTTGAACAGAGGTACTCCATATTATTGAGCAATGTATATATATATAAGAAATTTACAACAAATAAAAATTATTTATAAAGAAAGCAGAAAAAAAACAGCAACTCCTTGAAAACAATTGAAGAGAATTTTATTTGCTTTTGACTGTAATATTTGGACTTTATTTGAATGCTTCCCATAGTTTTCAAAAGCTGATAATTATGACATTGTTTTATTTTATTTTGTGCTAAAATAAAATAGGATTACAGGTTATTTCAGTGTGGTCAAGACAGTTCTGAATTTAATGTAACCCTTCAATAGCAAGACAAGTATTTATAAATTCCATGACTTTTTGTTATTCACGAACACGTCTGTTTTTCTCTATCGTATAAGTCACACATTGTAAGTGATGGAGGACAGCCCTCCATCTCTGCTGGAATGCATTGCTTTTATAGACAGGTCACAGAAAGTCTTCATGCTATTCCTGTTTGGGAAGCACGATATAGCCAGGATCTCTTTCCATCAGCACCAAAAAGTCATTTTCCTTGGATGACTGTGATTCCTTTACAGATGGAACTGGCAAACAACAGGATAGACACTGACAATCCAGTCAGTCAGGACAATCTGGAGAAAGAGTGGGGAAGGGAGGCTGATAAACTTCTTTTAGCTTTATAATTTTATAAAACTAAAACCAAGGCATATATATATAAGTATTTAATATGTTAAGAACACAATCCTACTTCAAGTGATTTTTTTTTTGAGAGGGCAAATACTTGTTTATTTCCATGTTTGTCTTGACATTCTGCAACTTTATACAATGAAGTATTTTAATATAGAATGCACATGTGAAATCTTGACCTGTATATGGAATAATTCATTAAAATATGTTTGAGGTAAGAAAGGGCCTGCTCTCCCTCTGACAGGAATTATTTCTATAAACACATAAGGTACATTATCTGCTTTCAGGTTAAAGTTTCTTTTTAATTCCTTTTATTACCTCAGGCCTACAGCAATATATTTTTTTCCTCTTTTATACCAAATACCTAATGATGGGATCAGAATCATTGTAGACTCCAAGGTTACCAGAAGACAATTACATCACCATCTTGCTTGGAAAACACTCTTTTTTTATATGGACCATTGTAGATATATTCTTAATACTTCTGCGATTCTTTCTAATTTGTGCCTGAAGAAGACACAAATTTGTGAGTATAACAATTTTGTTGTATACTACAGAACAGCGCTATTTAAGAAAGCAAGCACTATTCATCATGTATAAAGTGAATAACTGTGTTCTAATCCATCTTGTCTTCAAAATGAGTGTTTGTATGTAGTTATTTTAAAATTACGTTAAACTATATCGATGGTTATGGCTGCATTTTTTTTTTTTTGTTGGCAAATTGCCCAAATTGTGTCAACCAGCCCTTGCTAATGCTATGAGCAATTGCACGGTCGATTGTGTTAACACAAAAGTTTAACCAGTTTTATTGATGCCAGCCATCAACTTTAACTGTAAATTAGCCATTCAGAAAATCTATATTTTGTACCTAAACTGAGCGATTGGCAGTTTTCCATTTCACTCCCCTAGGTAGGTCTAGATGGAAAGAGCTGGGAAAGCTGCTCTCGTGTTTAAAAACTGGATTTCGAGGGGCGTCAAGCAAAACGGAGATGACATCACTCTACAGTGTAGCCTGGACCATCTAATTATTGCCATATAGGTGATTATTATTATTATTGAGTCATGAAGTTAGTTATATGCATGCGGTGTCGAACTGTTGAAAGGGCTTTTGACTTCTTAGGGGAAATTCATTGATTTCCTAGTTAGAGTTTGGAAAATACTTCACCAAGTGCTCACATTTTATGAAGAAGCAGATTAGGCTAAGTCAATGATTCCTGTGTCGACAAGTATATTTAAAAATAAATAGAGAACTCAAGTTAAAAAAAAAAACACACTTTTTTGCTTTACCAGGTATTTTTGTTAGAAAACTCATTTTCTTCCCATTCTTAAAGGTACTTCATGCATGAGATTACCATGTCCCAGTGCATTTATCAAACACACACATCTTGTTATCAAGATGTTAGAAGAGGTAAATCAAAGAGCATGTAATACTATATGTAAGAGGAAAGAATTTTCGAAATGTAGCATTGGAGAAATGCTCCATTGTACAGGGCTAAGTATCTTTAGCTAAAGGTTTTGCCCTGGATAAGTATCCTTATGCAATCTGGCTGAAAAGACAGTACCTGCAGTAAAATATAGGACATAGACAATTTGCAGATCAAAAAAAATAAAAATTTATATATTCTTAGTATTATAAACAGTTTTAACCTTCCTAAGCACATTTTGATGAGTCAATCTTGTTTCTTTTAGTATCTACCTATACAGTATTAGCATAAATATCTTTATTAGCAAACTTTCATTTTTTCAAAACTATGTCTTCTTATGATTACATTAAAAGAAACCAGAAGGGCTGGGAGAAGGCTCCTTCTATAAAGCGCTTGCTGCAAAAGCATGGAAAGCCGAGTTAGATCCCAGCAGTCATGCAAAAGGCTGGCATTTGGAGGCTCACACCTGCAGTCCCAGCTTGGGAGAGAAGGCGGTTACTGGAGGGTTCTTGGGCCTCATTGGTCAAATGTCTAGCCAGATTGATGAACTCCAGGGCAAGGAGAGACCTAGTCTCAAAAACTAATGGGGAGAGTGATTGAGTAGCATACCTGAATCCTCACCTATGACCTCCATATGCACTTGTGTGAACATGCATCCACACAAACATGTGCACTCACAGAGACACATATGGAGAGAGAGAGAGAGAGAGAGAGAGAGAGAGAGAGAGAGAGAGAGAGAGAGAGAAACATAAAGAATATAACAAATGTGGTAATGTATGGAACGGTATTATATGGGTTTTCATAGTTAATATAGTTTTAGGTTCTAAGTGTTAAAAATAATTTCCTACCAAAGAGATCCTTCGGTAAGTGTATAATGTGTAAGTGTTGGCATCTACTTTCAAAACACTTCTGCTTAGCCACATCCCCTACTTGACTCCCATTTTTTCTGTTACATCCATCACTAGAACCACAGACATTGAGTGAAGAAGACAGGTCTAGATTCCAGTGTTAGCATTCCGCATCTCTTGCTCCCCCCCCCCCCCCGCCCGCCTTCTCTTTCCTTCTGACACGACATAAATTCACAAATGTCTCATCATTCTGTTTCATAGTTCAGATGTCAAACACACGTAGCCTGGGGCTAAAATCAAGGGCTTAGCTGACTGCCCTCTTTTCTGGAAACTCTAGGAGAACAGCCACTTCCTTGTTTTTCCTGTCTCTAGAGGCTGCACGTGGTCATCTGTTTGGGCTTTGCTCTTTGAAGTAGGCTATGTAGGACTTTTTGAGTCTCCTTTCGCTACTTTACCCTTCTCTGAACAAGTTCTTCGCATCTCTGATGTCGCAGTCCCTCATCTGTAGGACAATGACGTCATTGCTGGCTGTGGTAAGAAGCTGCTAGCTCAACACAATGAGATGCTGGGCAGAACACACTGAGGAGGCCCTGGCGGCATTCTGTAGGAGTGACCTGGGATGAGGTTGGCACAGCTACCCATGCCTGCTGCAGTTCTGGGCTCCTCACTGCACACCTTTTCCTTATCGACCTCTTTGAGGGAAAAAAGCTGATTTGATTGATTTTGCAAGCACACGTTTTATCAACCCTCAGGAATCGGTTCTATTTTCTGAAATGGTTATATTTGAAGGAGTGAAAATAAGATGACCAACATAAATTTTAAGATAGTATGAAAATAGTAAATAATCTAAATAGTACTTCAAGCACCAGGGATCAAGTAGTCGAAGTGCCTGTGACTTCATACCCTAGTAGATCTACTTCCTTGCCCCCTCTAGCCTTCTTGAGCAGGAATTGTTAAAGGGAAAAGTAAAAGAAACTACATTTACTATATGAGCTAAAAATTGACAGGGTGGGATGTACTGGGAAGAATCAGTTGCCACTTGCACAGCCCCGAGGTCATATGCATCACCCTCTATGTCTGAGTATTTTATGCAGCTTTTCTTGGCTCCTGACAGACATGCAGACATGACCGTGTCACTCCTGTAGTGTGTTGGTACTCTGGGAGTCATGATTGGGGCTTATTCCCTTCCTCTCCCATTATAACAAAGTTTCTCTGCCTATGTCACCAAATTCCTGCTAATGCAGTTTGACCCTGACTGTCATCAGTAGAAAATAAGGGGATGAATATATGTTAGGGATTGCCACTGCTTAACGTTCACTGTGTCTGGGAAGAGGAGGCTGGAAGTATTTCTTCTTCAGCCACAAATTCTTCTCATTTTGTGTACTTTGGGGACATAGAAAGTGGTATTAAATTTCTTTTGTTTGACTTAACACTATGTGAGTGTATTTTCTAAAGAGACGCATATCACTCTCTCCATATGTACCTGCATCATATTTTAGTCTCAACTCCAGAGACAGAAAATTTATCTTTACTAATGAATGCACTTGCCTTCCTTGCTTCTCAGTGCCCAATGAAGTCTGTCCAGTCTTTGGTTCTGGATGACAGGTTACTAGTCATTCCCAGGTGTGCTTTGGTTCAAGAGTTAGCCCTGATTCTATGTACTTTGGACACGTAGCAAAGGCTAATTAATCCCTTAGCGTGCTGCAGGGGGGCAGAGGCTCATGTCAATCCCCCTAGCATGCTGAGGGGAGGGCTCATGGGTTTCTACTCCTAGCTGAGAAACTATTGGTAGTTGATGCTTGCTGGGGGTCTTGGGGTTTCTATTGCTACAATGAAACACTATGACCAAGTTTGAGTTCATCAAAAGAAATCTAGACGGGAACTCAAACAGGACAGGAATCTGGAGGCAGGAATCCATGCAGAGGCCATGGAGGGGTGCTGCTTACTAGCTTAGAGCATGCTCCTAGTTAGTTTTACCAATAAGAACCCAGGGTCAGATGTCGAGGTAAAAGCTGAAAAATCAGAGAAGCAGAGCAGCAGCCACCAGAGATTTCTTCCCTCTCCGAATCTTCAGACCGAAAAAGCTGAGATCATGTCTATGCCTCACTTTGTCACTTCCTGTTTCTGCCCCGTGTTGTCACTTCCTGTCTCCTTTCTGTACAGATCTCTAGACCTCTATGGTTAAGTTGTAGCTAGCTCGGCCCTTTGATCTTCAGGCAAGCTTTATTTGTCAGAACACACACACACACACACACACACACACACACAATATTCACAACACTGGCTTACTCCTATGGCTTTGCTCAGCTTGCTTCCTTATAGAACCCAGGCCCACCACCCCAGGGACAGCACCACTCACCACGGGCTGGGCCCTCCCCCATTAGTCGCTAATTGAGAAAATGTCTTACAGATGGATCTTATGGAGACATTTTCTCAATTAAGGTTTCCTGTTTTCAGATGACTCTAGCCTGTGTCAAGTTGGCATAAAATTATCCAGGACCCTGTGGGGGGAGAGTCAGTTTTAATCAGCAAAAAAGAAGAGGAAGAAGAAGAGGAGAAGGAAAAGAAAAAGAAGTTGGGAGGAGAATATGGGGATTGGGTCTGGAAGGGGATGGGTGCAGAGGGTAGACACTACCTAAATACACTGTATCAGTGCATGAAACTACCAAAGAACAAAAAAGGGGTTTGGTGACAGAAGGGAGGAAAGGAAACAAAGAAATATACACGTGTTTTTAATCCCAGCAGAAGGGCTTCCGGGGCAGGTGGATCTCTGTGAATTCAGCCTGGTCTACACAGCAAGTTCCAGGACAGCGAAGGCTATACAGAGAGACCCTGTCTCGGAAATCCAAAAAAAAAAAAAAAAAAGTAGAGTTCTTTCTGGGAAAAAAATAGAATGGGAAATCTTTACATAGAAAATGATTCTTAAGATAGCATTTAATTAAACTGAGTAAGTGATAAAATGCAGGCTGGGCTTCTCTACCGGGTCTCCTGGACTTGATTATTCTTGGTAAATGTTAGCTAAAATTTAAGCCATCTTGGAAAATATTTTTGCCAAAACTTCAGGTTTCCCTTCTTGTAATATAAGAGCACAAAGTAATTCCATCTGCTACCATCAATGACCTAAATTAGTATTTCTCGTGGATACTTGGTATCATAAAGGAAGAACAAAGTATTTGAAAATAGTATCTACTTACTACTGGTGCTGGTTAGTTTTGTGGCAACTCGACCCAAGCTGAAGTCATCTGAGAGGAGGGAACCCCAGTTGAGAAAAAGCATCCATAAGAGGCAGGCCGGCTCGACATTTTCCTTCTTTCAGTGAAAATATTGGAACATTTCCTATTTTATTATAATGTATTGTACTGACAGTATAATTAAATACATGGTCATAATATTCTTAGTCATTTCATGGGCTCATGTTTTATTTATAATTTTTCTTATAACTCGGGGCTTCCAATTTTTCCTCACTTCAAGACTCTGATGTCAAATGTGCCTTTCTGCTTCATGAAAGACAGAGCATCCTGTTTTTTGCCTCGTGGTATTATAGATTTCTATTGTTGAAGTGCTCATTAATAATTTTCTAGAGATATTTGGGGAAGAGACCATTGAATTTTATGACCATAGCAAAGAGCTTTGTAATGACACAGAGAGGCCGTCGGGTTCTCTGATGACTGTTGAGGAGTTGGATGAGATGGAGCATGCCAACAAAGACCGGACTGGCTGTGACCATGAAAGGTTCTCTCTAAGGATAACGGTGAAGTATCCCAGAGTCCCTCTGTTCCTCCTCAGGAGGACAGTCTTATCCAGGAAGTTTTAAGTAGTCATCAGATAGAAGGAGAGCATTGTTCCCTTTAGAAATGTGTGATAACATCACGATATTATTGGCATATATCAGGATATTAGAGTATGACGGAAGTGTTGGGAATATTATGTTAAGGCGTGTTACTTTAGTTTATGTTTTCCATGTTATATTATGTGTGTTACTTTTGTTTATGTTGCCTTTGTTTAACTCTGTGAAGATGTGCTGCCTTGCCTGTCTCAAACACATGATGGTCTAATAAAGATCTGAATGGCCAATAGTGAGGCAGGAGAAAGGGTAGGCAGTGCTGGAAGGCAGAGAGAATATATAGGACGAGAAGACTGGGAGAAAGGGTTTGGAGTAGTAGCTCGAGAAGGAGGACATCAGGGGCCAGCCTCCCAGGTACACAGCAACTCATGGAGTAAGAGTAAGATTTAAAGAAGTAAGAGAATGGAAAACACAGAGGCCAACGGGTAGATGGAACAATGTAAATGAAGGAAGAGTTCAACACTTTCAGGGTAATCCCACCCCTAGGCTGGTGGTCCTGGATCATAGAAGAAAGCAAGTTGAACAGGCCATGGGGAGCAAGCCAGTAAGCAGCTCCCCTCCATGGCCTCTGCATCAGCTCCTGCCTCCAGGTTCCTGCCCTGTGTGAGTTCCTGCCCTGACGCCCTTCAGTGATTCACAGTGATATGGCAGTGTAAACCAAATAAGCCCGTTTGTCTTCAACTGGATTTTTGGTCACGATGTTTCATTGCAACAGCAGAAACCCAGATTAAGACACTGCTAGAGTTTTGATTCTGGGTTTTTGTGTTCTGCTGGATCCCATACCTACTCTTCGAGTCAGCTGTAGTCTTTCCCTTCATAAACGGCTAAAGAAGCTAGGTATGGAGCTTGCTCTACTTCTGGCACCTGACAGACCAAAGCAAGGTGCTGAATTTTCAGCTCTCATGAGCTGCACAGCAATATCTTTTGGGGGATGGAAGGAGAGAGGGATGGAGAAAGGAAGGGAGGGAGGGAGGGAGGGAGGGAGGGAGAGAGAGAGAGAGAGAGAGAGAGAGAGAGAGAGAGAGAGAGAGAGAGCCCCACACCACCAGTTTCTAAAGCATGGGGACTTTGGGTTACTTTCTCAGGCAATTTTTCCTCCTTTGACTCCCCCCCCCCAAAATCTCCCATTGCCCATATAATTATAAATCGCTGATTAATAAACCAACCTGAGTAAGCCGAGAGTCAAGTCATTTATCCCATGAAATGTTCTAAGTGATTAGTATTGGTAGGAAAACTAGCTCTAAGCCCCAGTCACTGGAAAGGTAGATGATAATAGGATCATTAGAATTCTTGGAGGAATCGAATGTCACGATGTCTGTAAAGTGCTGAGCATGGAAGCCGGCAGGCGAGGAGCACTCAGTAAATCTCAGTTATTGCTCTGTAATTCACAGAAGAAAGGGCCCAGCACTGTTAGCGATTAGGCATTCAATTTGTGCTCTATCACCACGCATGCTTATTCTTCTGGATGAGTAACAGATTTATGAAAAACTACCTAGTGATGTCATGGAAATGTCAGATTATAGCTATGATGAGTGCTATTACGAACTTTCATTTTATAGGTTTTCCTTTACTGAGAACTAGCAGGCAGACTAACAGATACGGGTTCACACACACACACATGCACACACTCATGTACACATGTGCACATACACACGCACACTCATGCACAAAGCTAGCTGCTCACAAGGGAAGCTAGTTGCGCACACGCTGGGCATGCAGCTGGCAGAGGAATGTCTGAAGTTTGCGCGCATACATTTTTCACTGACAGCTGAGGTACAAGTATGGTCCTGGCTCAGAGGACTTGCATTTCACTACTATTGTTTCCTTTGCGATGTTAAAGAAACCACAATTAGCATTTTCATGGGTCAGTCCTGCAAAATTCATCAGACTTTAATTTGTTCTCGGACTGGATCTGGGTCGCTATGAATCAGGAGAACTTTCTAGAAGGAAGCTGTTAATTCCTGCTACACCTCTCTAAGTTTCTAGACTCAGTCACCTTAGCTGCTTATTTCTCTGGTTTTATATTCCTTTCCTCTGCCAGCAAGCTTCTCTGAAGAAGTCCAGTCCCCCTGCCCCAACCACCACACACATTCGGAACCAGGTTCCCCACATTACCACTGCCAGACTGAAGAGCGCACCCTGGCAGACAGGACTTGAGGGACATGAACTCTGGTCAGTCTCACTGTCCCAGACCAGCTCTTTGTGCCTGGCAAAGGAACCCTTATTTTTCTATGACATTTATTTTGGAATTGCGCGTAGAAGCATCCTCGCAACTTCACCGTGGAGAACTGAACTGAATTTTAAGTCCTGCCTGAGTCCTTCCCGGTGGCTCCTAGCAGGGTAGGCTAAATTGAAAATGGCTCTCACTGCACCCCACCCCCAGGCTCAATTACAGGACAAAGAGTTGTTGGTGGAGAACCGGTGTGTTTGCACACAGCCATTTACCCAGGAGTCATAAATGTGACATGCTCACTCTAAAATTTCCTCAGGGTTTAATGTTTAAGCATAAAGCAGATCCAGGAATTTGGAAGTGAGCCGTTTTGCTTTGAACAGGTCATCAGCCTGTTGTGACATTGTGGGGTAAATTGGCAGCCTGTTTGCTGTTGTTTCCTCTTTTTGAAATTTAACCTCTTGGAAAAAACAGCAGTCTGGGCTGTTGCTTGTCTCCACACAGGCCACCCGAGAAGACCACTTAAAATCATTTTTGATCTGGAGCACAACTCCCCCTCCAGAATTCCCCTCCAGCAGCTCTCTTTCCTCCTGTTAAATCATCTTGACAGGGCATCTTTGCTGGGTGCAATCTCTGTGCCCTCAGAGAGCAGGGGGCAGAGAATTCAGGATGGACCATCGCCTATTAGTGTTTCCTTCGCCTCCCATTGCAAAGGGAGCAGGCGCTGCCAACGCTCACTCACCATCAGGCGCTCCTTAAAAGACAGTCCCATGGTGCTTTGTTCCGCGTTTTTTCACACACCAGACTTGACAGTGTTTTTGATCACATGCAGACTTAGACTTAGTTGTGCTCAAGTAATCAATAGCAATGGAAATAGCAATCATAAGGACTTAAGTCATTGCTGTAAATAATAATATTACTATTATGTCATGACAATCATCTTCTGCTGGTCATGTAGCTGCAAAGAGATAGTTTACTGGAATGATGCAAGAGGCTCTATAAGGACTCAGTTCTGGGTACTTACCCTAGAGAACGGTTCTCTCCAAGTCATGGATAGAGATCTGCATGGGACAAGATGCTAAACCACAAAATTTCCCTTAATTAAAATTGATCTGCATCAGAAGTACCATTAGACAGTTTATTCTCTTCTTTCTTTCTTTCTTTCTTTCTTTCTTTCTTTCTTTCTTTCTCTCTTTCTCCTTCTCCTTCTCCTTCTTCTTCTTCTTTCCTTTTTTTCCTTTGAGTTGCTGCTTCCAATATCAATTGGTAGAATTCAAGTGGGAAGGAGACTCTTGGGACTGTCAACCATGTTCGTAAAGTAATGTTGTGTTTGAAAATATCACAGCTGGCTGCTTCAAAGTGCTTAATGAATGGGTATGTGTGTGTCTCTACAACATTATATTTTTTTTAGGGAAACTGGAAGGCAGGAAACACAAACCCACACATTAAAGAGTCGCGCCAAATGAAGGCTCTCCACTGTTGTGTTTTTTTTATAAAGAAGTTCTCTGCCAAGGATTTGCCTAAATTCTATTGTATATGAGCATAACAATGCATAAACAATTGAGAAATACTATGGGTGGATGCCCAGTATTTCTGTGTATGTTTCCAAGAAATCACTACACACTGGGCACAGACAATGTATACCAAAATCCTGACATTCAGATGTTGGCTTCAAAGCCATGATAATCTTTCATTTACACAGTCTCTGTTCTCTAAATGTTGAACAAACAGTGAACTAGACACATGGAGAATAGTTATGATTTCTTGTTTTCTCATGAAAAAAAATGTTGGTATCTCAAAGACCTGGAAATATGAATGTTAATGTATTATTTCAAATCCAGAGTTAATTTAGTTTCTCCTTTATCAAAGAAGTTGGTAAATCTCCACTGTTATAATTTTATGATTTATTAAAGACAGTATTTAACGAGCCAAACATTTCAGTCTCCTAGACCTTCTTGATGGGCGGTATGGTAAATGCTTTCGATGTGCATGGTGAAGTTAGGATTGGATCTTTATGAGCGAGGTTATGTAGTTCCTATTTTACGGCATCTTTATAAATTTTTCCAGTGCTCAGGAAATTTGCTTCAAGTTATTTGGCTGGCAAATGTTACATCTGGACTTTGAACAGAATGCTGTTTCCCTCTAAATATTGTGTTCTTCCTGACTGTTTTCTAATGGTATCCATATGTTGATAAAAGCATCTTGCTTGATTCTCCCAAAAGAAGTGAAAATTCCGCATGGAAGAGGATTTCAGCCAAATAACAAATTCTCTCTCTATGGAAGAGAATTCACAGCTATTTGCAAAAATGTCTTCCACGCCTTCTTCTCCCACCCCTCTCTGTGGCAGTGGAGCTGCAGCACCATCTTTACCTTTCTTCTGAGCCAGGGCTAACTAAACAGTGTGCCAACCTTCCCGCTGCCTGTGGCATTGCTTCCCCAGGCTGCACTCTCCTTCTGAAAGTCACGCTTGGCCTCAGTTTCCCCACCAGAGTCCTCTGCGTGAAGATGTCCCCATTATCTGAGTTTGCACCAAAGGAAGCTTTATTTGCCTCCGTGAGCTACCACCCACTGTGCGCTGTCAGGAAACCACCTTAAAGTGTTGCTTTCTTAATTTCACAATTGAGATTGAGAAAGCGGTCAAGGGCTTAGTATCTCCTAGTATCTGCCATCTCATCCTCATCTCCTCCACCGTCCCATCCTTTTGATCCCCTCTCTTCAGCCTGCTGCATGGAATTTTACCTCTTATAACCTAAACCTCCTACCATTTGTGTGTTTGCTTTCTCCTGAAGAGTGTTGCTTTGTTCCTGCATGGTGACAAAAATCACACTCACTATTAAAAGCCAACACTCTAACTAATGCCTTCTTCTTCTTCCACATTATCAATAAAGAATTTTTTAAATATATAACTTAATGGTATCAAAGCCAGTAGTCTGGTCATTAATCAATCGCCAAAATATGGCTAGAAAAGAAATCGTGATACTGGCTCATATTTTCATAGATATTTCAACTTAAAACTTAAAATGCTCCACACGGCAGCACTAAGCTTTCGGTGAAGATACTTTTTCTAAAATCATGAGTCCCCCAGAAAGATGTTGACCGAGTCTTCCTCAAGAATAATATATGCACACCATCTTCCATGTCTCTCAGCACTGAGTTATTCAAAGCAGAGTTAAGAACCTCACAAGTATTGAGAGGATCAAGTCCTCCTAAATTTTTGTTGTGTGTCCCCACTAGTCTTTTTCAAGCAATACTAATTCATTAGTAACTTTTCAATAATTCAAGCTTATAGGTTTTTAAGAGAAATAAATTTAATTTCCATGCAACAAGCATATTTCCCTTTATGGGAATTCATGTCATATTATTTCAATAAGAAGTTGTACTGACACTTTAAACACCTTAGACTGATCAATAGGCCTGAATGTTAAGGTACAGGTTAATAAAAGGTTGCTTTTATTAGGTAGCTTTCTATTGCTGTGATAAAACACCGTGGTCAAGACAACTTACAGAAGAAGGACTTGGTTTGGGCTTAGGGTTCCAGAGTTAGAATCCATAATGATTAGGACCCCACAGCAGCAGCCAGTAACCACGGCAACAGATGACAGAGGCTGGAAGCAAAGAACTGACATCTTGAGTTGCAAGGATGAAGCAGAGAAAAAGCACTAGGGATAGCACGTGGCTTTGAAACTTCACAGTCTCCTACTCTACCTTAGGTGATAAACTTCCCTCGACAGGATCACACCTTCTAAGATTTCCCAAACAGCACCATCCACTTGGGTTCAAGTATTCCTGTGGGGGATATTTTTATCCAAACCACCACAGATAGTGACCAGCTGGCTACGAGAGCACTTATCACATGATCCAATTGGTGTGTTTTAGAGTGGCTGGAGAGCTGACATTACCCCAGAGCACTGCTTCGGAGGACGGTAAAGAGAGGCTTCTCACTCACGTGTATCATCTAGCTCTTTCCTTGACTCTGATTATACACTGGGGGAGGATAATTATCTTTTGATGTAAACTGTTTTCGCTGGCCCTACAAGGTAACAGCGTTGTTTAAGATTGCCTTAGTGTCTTCTTCATAGCCAAGTACAGTCAACTGGTACCAAAAGTAGGGAAATGTTTAACAAATTACATTTGCTGATTAAAGTCATATGTCAGGGCGGAGTGAAGACGCTAAACGTCTGCAGGAGAGAGGGATGCTACTAACGCTCGTCTCTTCAGACAAGACACCATAATTGGGATGGAGACAGGTAATTAGAACATAGACGCAGTCGGGAAACTCAGTTTGAGATTCATCATGTACATGCTGTCATGGCCAAAGCACCAAATAAACGAGTGATAATTGGGATAATTACTTGTAAATAAGTAAGTTTTTTTCTGGGTTAAATTGTGACTTGAGGAACTAAAATGATATTCTAGATATTCAAATGCTGTTACAGTGTTTTTCATTCTACCTTCTAGCTATTGACACATCACTCTGCCTTGCTTAGCTTATCAAGAAAGAAGTAGAGAGGCCGGGGAATTAAGTCGAGGTCAGTGAGTAAGGGATCTAAACATAGCTAGCCAACCACAGGGTACCCAAAATGCTCTCAGTCAAAAGACTTAATAGCTTTTCACCAAAAATAACTGCTTCAGTCGAAGAGGGAATGATAATTGCTAGTTCCACGGACAACATAAGAAACCACATCATTTTAACCCAGAAAGCAACATGAAATGACCACCCACAGGCCCATTGCACAGTTATCTCCTCCTGCTGCCGGGGAGAGGAGACTCTTCCCCTCGCCTTCCTATTGACCTAGAAAAGCACCGATGAATAAATAAAGTCTAAATTGGAGGAAAAGCAGTATGTGTAAAAGCCTCATCCCTGAATTTCCTCTCTGTCTTCTCCGAGCTTCAGCCGAGGAGCCACGCCAGCTATTCATGGAGATGGGGACTAGGTGTCATCCCCAGTGCAAGGATCTGGCTCTGCAGGGCAGGCACTCCCAGCCAGGAGACTCCAGCTCGCTCCATGTCCTTGGATAACACCTCCAGAGAACAGTAGCAATAGTTCTCAGTGCCTGAGGATCCCGAGGCTGAAGTCAAATCCTAGCCACTCAATTTACTAGCTGTGTGAGCTCATACAGGCCGCTGAACGACACAGAACTTCCAGCTTCTCAGATTGAAAGAAAAAAAAAGTTAATGTCTATTTTGTGGGTTTGCAGTGAGAAATAGCTGAATTAGTCCGCGCGGAAGTGCACCAGTGGGCTTGGTGTGTAGTGGTCACTTGGCGAATATTGGCATGTTTTCATTGTAGCTTTAGACAGGAGCTACCTCATTAGAAGGCTTTTCTGCTACTTGGAAAACTATCTAAAGCTTCTCAGAAAGTGAGAAATTTCATGAAAAGAGGGAAAACAGACACCACATAGACCAGAAGAGACCACGGTGGGAGGAAACATGGAGAAGGGACACAACAGGGTCCACCCACAGAAGAGAGGAAATCTCGTAAAAATCACTCATTTTCCTCAGATAAACCAGGAGTAGTCCCCATTTGCGATTCTGTCTCTGTTTATATAATTTTCACATAAGTGGTTGAAACTATTTCTTTAATGAACAACACAAAAGAGCAAACAACCCCAACCCATTTCTTTGCTAGGCAATTGGATTAATATGACTTTTTAGCGACACTTGGCCATGCAAAACTTCTCCTTTGCAAGTGTGGAACTCATACCTGGGGGCTGGAGAGAGAATATCAGGTGTGGCTGTGTTGGTCCACTCTGGCTGGCCACAAGTAAGAGAGGAAAGGAAGTTATTCTCAGAGATGGAGATGGATACAGCACAGACACACACTGCTCGGCCACATGGAGGAAGGACAAGAGAGGAGTCAAGTCCCCAGCAGCCAGGTTGACTTTGTCCATGGTGTTAGCATCTAAACATGGGCCCTCGTGTTGGCAAAGCAAGACTGTTCCCCACAGAGCAGCCGATGAATCCCGTAAACCCTTTCTTCTTTTCCCTCTTTCTTTCTAGAGATTTATTCTTAGTTTCCTTCACAAGTATGTTGCCTGTGTGCGTATGTGTACCATATACACCTCTGTGCCTGCAGAAATCAAACGAAGATGTCAGGTCTCTTGGAACTGGAATTAAAGGCAGGTGTGAGCTACCATGTGGGTGCTGGTGATAAACCCAGGTCCTCTCTAAGAACAAGGAAGGTTCGTGACCACTGAGCTACCTCTCCAGCTCCTGCTCTCGAAAGTGCTTCATAAAGATGAGGATGACTTAAAGATGATAGCTGCTGGGATTTCATGGGCTCTAAAAGAGGAAACTTTTTTTTTAAGTGGTTAAAACGTGGCCCTAAATGTAAGCTACTGTGGGTGTGAGCCGTTCGCCTTGGGAGCAAGCCGCGCCTTTCCTGGAGCGTGTAGAAGGCAGAGCAAATGATCATTTGCGGCTCTGAAACTCCAATCAGCAAACCCTCTGTAAGTACAGCTACTCTTCATTAGTGCAGAAGCGGCACACCGTTTCCAGCTGCCGTGAGCATAGCAGCAACCTAATTAAACAAGAAGCGATGTAGCTACCCAGAAACTCTAATGGACACAGCGCAGCTTTGCAACTCTGCCACGCCATGGTTATTAGCAAGATCTTGATAATTTAGCGCAGAGCCCCTTCAAACCTCTATGGCATAAAAATCCATGAAGAAATTTACACACACACACACACACACACACACACACACACACTTCACTTCTTGAATCTTGCCCTGAGAAATTAGAATTCAGGGATTTCAGTGCTGACAACTCACCTGTCTCGTCTTCCAGCCCTGCAGGTAATTGGGATCCAGGTGGTCTAGCTGGAACTCACCCTGAGAGGTGCTGATCTACCGTCATGGCTGTTCATGCAGAAGGGAAGAACGTGAGGAAAGAAGACCTCAGCGGGCATGGCTGGGAAGCAGACACTGGCACAAAGTGGGACTGAGTCTTCAGTTACCACACTGAACCTGAGGGGTGAGTCCCATGGGCCTCCAGGGTGTCAGTGTCCCAAGACAGTTTTCCCGGGCATGCATCGATAGAAATGACCACAGATGGGTTTCTATAACACTGATTACTAAGTCCTTATGTGAAGAACATCTCCAAAATCCAATGAGTTCTAAATTTCAGTACTAACACATCTTTCTTTGGTAGATTGATGCTGAGTCTTCCCAGTCAAGGGCAGCAGTAATGGAGCCTTCTCTGAGGTGACGAGTTTCCAGTTTAGGAAATTAGACCTCGAATGGCACCCATATTAACCGACGCTGTCAATGGGGCGAGGGGGTTCATACCTCTGGACTGCACAATGGATCGAATGCCTCACGTTTCCTTTCTGTTTTCCTGTTGTGTAATAAACTCCTTACTATGTCGAATACTGTGCTCAGCATTCAACCCAGGGAGTACGCAATCATCCTCGAACTCATCCCATTTTGTAGACAAAAGTGCTAAGATACAAAGAGGTCAAATAACTTGCCCCCAACTGTTAAGAACACAGTGCTCACATTGCTAGTCAAATCTCCTTTGTGTTTTTGTGGTTTTTCATTTTATTTTATTTTATTTCTTTTGCATGACTTTAGCATTTAAGTTGATTGACTCTGAGTAAAACAAATTGCCCTTAGTGAGGTGGAGGAGCCTCACCAAAACTGCTGTCAGCCTGGAGAACAGAAGTTCCTGACCTTCCAGAATTAGAGGGCATTCTAACAACAGAAAGCCTTTGGGCTTCCCTTGAGAGATCTGGGTTTGCTAGCTAACTGTCTTAACTCTTCCTTTAGTCTCCAGCCTACAGGCCTTTTCCACCAGCTTCCAACTTACCAAGCCTCCATAGATATCTGAGCCAAAACTGTAACATAACTTTCTCCATGTTTTTCTATGTATATCATAATGGTTTCATGTCTCTGGCAAATGCAGACCCAAACAAGCATGTGCTAATAGAACAGTAGGTCCAGGCTTGGGTCCCAGGCAGCCCAAACCCTCAGATAGATGGTAAAATCTCATGCAGGTCATCCATGCATCTTCTTTCGTCTGCTTCCTTTGTAGTGTGACCTATATGGCAATTTCCTTTCCGGAATTTCAATTCAACCCTTGCACTTTAGAAATGGTGACCTTAGGAATGGAGCTTCAAGCTAGTCCGAGAATGGAACTTTGCACCCCAGTCAGTCCTCATCAGCCATTAAAAGCCCAGTCAGGAGAGAAACAACTTTGTTAAGGCCTGGTGGGAGCTCCCCACTTTCTCACAGGCTCAGAGTAAGGGCTGTGAGATTTGCTGGTGGAGATCAGCTTCTCATCACTGGTGGGCTGGCCGGAACACCAGAAAGTAGATAGCTCCTGGAAAAGCAGAGCCTCCATAAGGAAAGGGAATATTTAGGTAAAGCACATGGCTACCAGGCTTTTGGTTTTCATCCCTGTGTTTGACTTGTTCCCTCACCCAAACTATCAACTCTGAAATTTATAATACACTGAAGCAAGAGGAAGAAGAGAAACATTTTTCAGTTTAAGGCATAGGCTGACTCATCTTTGCTAGATTCAGTAGTGCAAGAGAGAGGGAGAGAGGGAGAGGGAGAGAGAGAGAGAGAGAGAGAGATAGGGAGAGAGGGAGGAAGGGAGGGAGGAAGAGAGAGAGAAAGAGAGGGGGGGTTTGGACCACTTGGTTAGTTTAGTTTCCTTCGACCCCAATGTCTAGACATTCAAAAAGTGGGCGGCGGCTGCAGGCCTGCCCCAGCCATCCTTATTAAAGGCATCTCTTCGTGTGCAATGGCACCGCTTACAAGAGTTTGTTTGTATTATCTTTGAACTTAATGTGTATTATTCTGCCTTTGTCAACATCCATCCCCATTTCCTATAAGCCTTAAAACTGTTCCAGATGCTGTGGACATGTAAACCCTCTGGAATGCAGCCGGCCTCTGTAATCTGGTCGCCAAATCGCCGCTCTCCCTCTCCGAATTCCATGTAGCTGTCAATTTTAGGCATGCATTGTCTAGGGAATTTATACCCTGCCGTTTAAGATGGATGCCAAATGTGTAAAAGTGTAACCTTGACCCACCACGCTAGGCAGCGATGCGGATTCAAAGGAAAATGGACTGGAGGGAATCTGAATGCTTATCTGCTCTTCTCGATTGCTTAATGCTTCCACGTGCTACTCCTGTGTCAAGGCCCTTCTCCCTGGGCACTCAGCCTCCATTATGCTCGGTGCTGAATACAGCCAGAGCCTCAAGGATGTCAATTTGGATATTAAATAGATGGAGCGAAATTAAATTCATTTTCTGCTTACTGTTCTTCAGCAGTGTGGTGTGTGTGACCAGCTGCCCTGCGCACAAACTCTGCAGCCAGACTGTCTTCTTTGATTAAAAAATGGCACCCCGAATCGACTATGTAATGTGTACTAGATATAAGCTTAATAAAAATACATGACCCAACAAGATTTCTTTCTTCTTCCCCATTCTAAATTTTTGGCTTTAGTTCTACTATTTTTTTTTTTTTTACTATTTTACATCAAACTCTAAACATGAAAGGCTAAGGACCATCGTCATAAACAACGAAGAGCACAGAGAACAAAGCTAAGCCAAGGACACATCAGCCTGGTTTCTGTAACACTGTAACAGGGTCTTTTGTCTCACCTAGGATCTCTCAAGATAAGGCACGCCAACAGAGCAAGGGAAGAACATTAAATATAAATAAATCAGATAACTTCAGAAAACACAAGACGGGTCTACAGAAAACGCACTTGCTTCGTCTAAAACAGTGTTGTGAACCAGTCCAAGGATGAAACTGTGCAACCAGCCAGTTCTCATCCACCATTTCCAAGTCCAATCAGGGGAGAAATGGGCGACTTTCCTTAGGAGCCGGGGGATGCTCCCTGTGGAGGAATCAGCACAGACTTTGGGACATCAGCATGTGCTCATCTTCCTAGGTGCTCAGAGGAAGGGCTGTGAGGTAATATTCTCTTTTTTTTTCCATCTGTGTGTACATGTATGTAAAAGAGTGTGTACATGTACGTAAGCAGGCAAAATCACATTTGCCAGTGTGGGCAATTTTGAAGGCCAGTGGTGGCTAGTGGGAAGTCTTTCATCTTCTTTATCTTATTTTTTTAAGATAGAACCTCTCTAGGAACCCAGAGTCACTCTTGCTTGCATCTAGACCAGCTGCCCAGCAAATACTCAGGACTGTCTTTAACTCCGTCTTCCTGCTGGAACTAAAGATCCATGTTTTTAGGGCTGGCAGTGAATCCAAATGCAGGTCCTTAATGCTTTTGCAGGCAACCCTGAAGCCAATGAGCAAAGCCCCTCCCCCAGCCCTCAAAGACTATTTTCGAAAGAAACTTTTGGAAAAACATCTCTCTGTGTTAAAGCTTTTGACCATGGAAGACTCTGTCTTGACGATGGTGTTTTCACTGTTCTCCCTTCAAATCCCCTGCTTCGTTTCAGGGATTCCTCTGCCTTCCCTACTCAAAGACAGGACCTCATGTTTCCCAAACTGGTGTTGAACTCACTACTTAGCTAAGGGTGATTTTGAAGTTCTGGTCCTCCCAACTCTGCCTCCCGAGTGCTGAGACACGGGTGTGTACCACCATGCCAGGCTTATGCAGTGCTGTGGGTCTGACCCAGGACTCTCAGCTTCATGGCCAGTGCTGGTCAGTCTCCGTGGTGAACAATTTTGGGTCATAAGTTTAACCATGGAATACATGAAATCCTATTGATAAGAGGTTGAAAGGAATCAAATCTAGTCCTCAAAATCTAGCTTAATCTACTGAATGCTTGAATAACCAAGTAAAAGCTCCACCTTATGTTTGTTTTAACCACCTTTCTAAGTGTGTGTCAGCCTTTTCTAGGAGAGTGTTAGAAACATAGTTATTGAAAGCTGGTCTCTGCGGAAAAAGAATTTTATTTTTCCATATGTTATAAAGGGCTTGACTGGACCTGAGCGAATAATTCTTTCCCAGGGTTGAGACTGTGATCTAGGGGCTAAATGAACACCTTTCATTTCTAGCATATTCCTCATTGTAACCAGGTGTAGGAGGGAGGACCTCTGACTGTGGAGGAGCTAATTGCGAACATTATGGAAGATTGGGTGATTTGAGAAAACCCTGACTCACATAAACACCATTATCAACACTGTTGTGGGTCTTTAAGTCTTCTGGGTCTTCAAATGCTGAAGTTAGCTTCAAACCTCAGTTTGATGAAAGACATACATATAAAGAACATGACGGTCTAAGGAGAGTAAATAACGTACAAAAATCGTAATTCTGCCTTGTGCTGCATCTGAAAAAGCAGCCTGCTTACTTATACTTTCGCAGTGCAGGAAAAGAGCTGTTTGCATTTCAGATACTGAAAGTTGGTCATCCGCCCTCACTATCTGCTTCCCTTCTTGGAAGCAAAACAGTTGGGAAAGTCTACTTCTCTATATCCTGGCCAGTGCCCAGCAAGAAGAGGGCCGTGGGAGGCCTCAGCGGTCCCAATTTGTTCATTGTGCAAGGATGGCCTGAAAAGGAAGTCTGAGTTTCGGAGTGGCTCGTGTGTATAAGTGAGCTTGGCACAGCAGAAAGCTCTCTGTTGCAGAAAAGATCTATGATTAATCTTCCCTATGGGAACGTTCATATCCTGAAACACCGTGATACAAGGAGAACTGGGGCTGAGGGACTGGGAACATGGCTGAAGACATACAAAGCAGGCCAGTTCAAGGCTCGTGGAATCAGTTCTTCTTTATGAGCTAAACATGGTACAGGGTGCTGGGGCTGAAAAGATGAGTGGACACTTCTGTTATGAAATAAACACAGCATAACTATGAAGGTCTCTGTACAAATGGGTAGTTACAAACAAATACAGTAGGCGCAGTAATATTAGAGCCGCATATAAGAGTCAAGAAAAGCACAGAAAAGTTTATAATTCTGAAAATGATTTAGATAAGACAATATATGTATATACATATATATGATAATGATTACTTAGCTGAACGTAAAAGTGATAAGAAATGTTCATATCAGTGTAGTCTTTAGCTTTTATTAGACTCTGCATGTCCTCGTTTCTAAATATTGATATAAGGTGTTGGGAAATGTTTATATAAGAGGCAAGGGTGATAGACCAAAAGGTTTTCTCTTACTCTGCTTGCTGTCCTTTAGAACTGAACCAAATTGTTCTTGGGTTCCTTTGTTATTACTTCCATTTGTGGTTAAAATTCGACTTGTATCAGCTCATGTTGATAACTAAACCAGGATAAATGAAGCAGGGGTCAGACATCCTCATAATGAAAATGTGTCAAGGATTTGCACAAAAGGATATAATGTATTGTTTACTCTCCTAAGGGAAGGTCACATGGAGATGAGTCATTTTTAACTGCTCTCGGCTGGACTGCGAGCCATCCCAAAGGGCAAGGAAAGGAGTAAGCTGGTTTGTAAGAGGCATTTGGAGAACCATATGCCTCTTGTTGACTCGGATACGTCTCAGGCCCTAAAACAGACACCGCCCAAGCAAATGAGGTAGAGAAGGAAAGTCCCAGAAGAGGAGTGGGCTTCCTTTAGCAGAGAATTCAGCACGGACTGTATGGTACCACCGAGAAAGAGAAGAGGGATTGAAACGGAGCCGAGAAACTCCCCCCATGTCAGAAAGATCTGCATCAGTGCTACCGCGACTACTTGCCACTTGTGGACCCGCACTCTTGGGATCTTTCCAGTGGGATCAAAGTAACTGATGCTTTGTGTATCTGAAGTAAATATATTTACCAGCGTTTGTCTAAAGGTATCTGTAATGACGAGAACTTTGCCCTAGTTTTGTTAGTTGTTTGTTATATAAAATAGCATCTGTGTATACTATTTTTTAAAAAAGATTTATTTTACTTTTTGATATGTGCGCGTGCGTGGTGGGGGGGTATGTGCTTATGAGTACAGATACCCCAGAGATCAGGTCACTCTGGAACTGGAGTTCCAGGAAGCTGTGAGTGGCAGACATGAATGCTGGGCACCAAACTCAGGTCCTCTTCAAAGGCAGTATGGGTTTTTAACTGTTGAGCTGTCTCTGAATGCTGCCTCCTGTTTTTTTTTGTTTTGTTTTGTTTTGTTTTATATTGTTTTGTTTTTGCTTTTTTCGAGACAGGGTTTCTCTGTGTAACAGTCCTGGCTGTCCTGAAACTTGCTTTGTCATCCAGGCTGGCCCCAAACTCACTGAGATTCACCTGCCTCTGCCTCTCAATTTCTGGGATTACAGCCATGCGCCACCACCTCCCAACCCCTGGGTTGGTTTGTTTTGTTTTGTTTCTATAAAATGGCACTAGTGTTTCTTAACTAAAATGTAAATTACATGATATAATTTAAATATTATATACTTAGCATAGATGCCTTATTGACAGTTTTCTGAACTTCAGAAATAAGCTATTTAGAATTTGGGTAGAATTGTTTTGTGTAGCCTAATTGTAGAAACGGTTTTGATATGATCTCTGCTCAAAAGCTTGGAAGACAACAGGAAGACAAACGTTTACATGATTGTGGCCGTTTGGATGAGAAATGCCCCTCAGACTCTCATGGATCTGAGCATTTGGTACCCAGTGGCGGTGCTGTGTGAAGAGGCTCCAGGGAGATGCGGCCTGGAGGAAACACAACACTGTAGGTGGACGCTGCGGTTTCACAGCCTTGCTGACTTCCGGTGTGCCCGCTCTGCTTGATGCTTGAAAATGTGGTCTTTTAGCTTGTTTCTGTGGCTCCCAGGCCTGCTGCTTGTTGTCATGCGACCTAGCCCCTATGGACCATTCCTCTGAATCCATAAGACCAAGTAATCCCTTCTTTGTATAAGTTTCTTTTGTCATAGTAACCGCAACAGAAAAGTAGCTAATACAGAAATTAGAAACAGAGAGGAGGCTGTTGCTGTAAAGAATCTGAGCATTATTTGCGTATTTATTGGTTTATTGCTTTATTTATTTGACATCCTTGTTTTCAGGGATGTGGAAAATTTTGAACCAGAAGAGCATTTGAATGCTGGAAGCAGAGCATAAGGGACCATTCTAGTGTGAACCTGGAAACTTCTAGCATGAGGCCGGAAGGCAGTCTTGCTCATGGCAATGCAGTGCTGAGGCCAGGGTCAAAGAGAACAATATCAGCAACTAGGCTAGAGCACATACTTGTAATACTTTGGCAAAGGGAATGTCTGCTTTTTGCCCATATCCTGAGAACTGGGCTGAGGTTAAATTAATAAGTAATGGAGTAATGTCTTTGGCAGAGTAAATTTTAAGCCAATATAATATTGATTCTGTGGAGCGACTGTTATTCATAGTGCATATGGTAATCTAAAATGAATATGGGCAAGCGAGGCAGAAAAGAAATACATAGTTTGGAGAGAAAAGAGTAGTAAGAAGCCCAATGCTCCAGCCAAGACACGTTGTAGGAGATGCTGTCACAGTAATGAAGATTAGTGCCACCAGGAGAGGCCTGTCCTGCACTGGAGCAGTAAGAAAGGTACCTGGAGGGTGGGACCCCACCCGGGACCCCACCCAGCTAAACCTCCAACTTACAAATTTGAGGATAGGGGATTTTATGCCCCTAAATAGCAAATAGCAAGGAAAAGCTGTTACAAAAGTCATTGAAGGGGCTCAGGATCCAACTCAAGCTGACAGCCAAACTTAACAGGGTCATCCTCATGATGCTAGCTTCAAAAACATGGACGATGCAAGAGTGACAGGGTCTTGGATTTGTCCTCCATGGTTTGAGAGAGCCACAGAGGCCAGGCAGTGTATGTAAGGGGGGATCCCCGTATACAGACCCTGAGAGAGCAGGAAGCCTGAGAGGTCATTGGGCGAAGATGTTGAAAAATGGAACCTGGGTGCCATGTACCACCCCCAAAAAAAACTGACATCTTGGGCAAACTGACGTCCAAAAGGGCTGCACCGTTTTGCAAAATATCATCCCAACTGGGCTTAATAACTGCTTATACCCCCTCAGAGAGGGATGGGGAGAGTTGGGAAACCCTCACCTGAGTATCCATCTGTGTCTACTCAACTCTGCCTCAGAAAGGGGCTAGGGTAAATAAGTTAGGAAAGGCTAGGGGAGCAGGGTACCTTATCCCTGCTGGGTCAGGCTTTTCAAGTCAATCTGTAACAGGAGGAGCCCTTAGGCCTCTGTAAGTTAACCCCTCCCCTCTGCTCTTTAAGGAAGGCCAATAAACTCAGTGGTTCCCCAGAGTGAAATTTTGCAGAATCATTCTTTGGTTTGTCATTAGGACCTTAGGAAAGAAGGTAGAAATTGTTCATTCTCCTCATTGGAAAGAGATTTTAGGAATTACTGGGTTTCAGTGGAGACCCAGTGAAATTGGAGAAGCATCTGCCATGTAGAACTGCATACAAGGAGTGGAACCAGTCTGAGAGAGAGACAGAGACAGAGAAAGAGAGAGAGAGAGAGAGAGAGAGAGAGAGAGAGAGAGAGAGAGAGAGAGAGAGAGAGAGAGAGAGAGAGAGAGAGATTACAGACAGCAAAGCTGTAGGGAAGAGGCGTCTAAGCATTTAAAACTAAAGTCTCAGACACTCCACAAGGAGCTACAGGATTTGATGCTTGTTCTACCGGGTTTTTGTCTTACTTTGACCCAGTATTTCTCCACTATGCCCCAATTCTTCCCTTTTAGATGGCTAATGAATATTCTTTGCCCCTGTGTGTTGGAAGTTACTAATTTGCCTTTTGATTTTTGGAGAAGGCGACAGTTAAGCTATTATTGTTAAAGAGGCTTTAGATTTGAACTTGTAAACAGTGTTAAACTGTTCAAAACTGTGGGGATTTTTGAAGGTGGTCTCACCACATTTTGCCTTATGATATGGCTGTAAGCATGTAGGACTAGCCAGTGGAATGTGATGGTTTGAAGGAGAATGGCTCCCGAAGGCTAATGAATTTGAACACTTGTCCCTCAGTTGGTGGTACTTTCTGGGGAGGGTATAGAGAGGTGCAGTCTTTCTGGAGGGAACACATCACTGCAACTGGGCCCTGAGAGTTCACATCTTCACCCACCTGCCAGTTTGTTGGCTCTGTGTCATGCTTATGGTTAGAGACATGATCTTTCAGCATTCTCCTTTGGTTACTACACTTGCTTCTTGCTGCCATGCCTCCCAACCATATGCATTGAAACCACAAGCTCTTCCTTCTTGATCATGGCATTTTTATCCCATCAACCGACAGGTAACAACACAATGATTTTAATTGAGTGACAAGAAAACAGATAAAGGGAAGAAAGAGGAGGGTCGAAGGAATTGAAAGATGAAGTCAGTTTAGGAAGAGTGTGGTGGAGCAAGGAGGGTAGATTGTGCCAAGCAAGACAGCACACACTGGCGCAGTGTAGAGGTGGCAAGGGCAAGCCTCAGGGACACTCATTAGTGTGAAGAAGGTCAAAATACTGTTCTGTTGACCAAGGCTGGAGAAAAGCATAGAGGGGACTTATTCTCAGAGGAACCTAACACGCTCACTGTGGAACTGTATTCTGGGAGCGTGGTGTGAAACTCGAGGTTTGGGGTAAGTGAGAAACAAGATCTATAATTTCAAGAAACAAACATGGTCTCATAATAGCCATGAACTTGAAGATAAAGGCATAAAGGGACAAAGAAAATTATCAGGATACAGGAAAGGGGTCAAATCATGCGAGCTGAAATTCAGAACAAAGAACAAATAGAAAAAAAAGGGGGCTGGATAAAGAAAACCTATGAACTTTGCTGATTTGACAACTGTGGGTGTTTTTGTCACCCGTTTATATGTCAACTTGTGAGCTAGAGTCATCCCAGAGGAGGGAACCTCAGCTAAGAAAATGTTCATAAGATCAGACTGTTGGGCATTTTCTTAATAAGAGATTAATGAGAAAGACCCCAGCCCATTGTGGGTAGGCTGGGCATCCCGGGTTCTGGAAGAAAGCAGTTTGAACAAACCAGTATCCAGTCCCCTCCATGGCCTTTTCATCAGATCCTGCCTCCAGGTTCCTGTCCTGCTTGAATCCTTCTGTGATAAACAATGATGCGAAATCACAAGCCAGATCAACCCTGTCCTCCCCAAGTTGCTCTTGGTCACAGTGTTTCATTTTAGAGGTGGTAACCCTAACTAGGAGAGTGTTCAAGGACAAGGGAAGGACAAACATAACATGTAGCCTTAAGCCTGGGTGACTAAGTGTTAACAGTCAGCAGACTAGAGAGCCAAGACCAGCCTGGGCTTGTTTGCTGTTAGGAAGCTCTAGTTCAGCATAGAGATGAGCGAGCACCACTGAGAAGACTTGACAGTTCCTAGATGGGCATTAACGCATCTCCAAACTGGCACAGCTAAGCTTAAGGAAACCCTTATTGGAGGACCCATGGAGTGTTGGATATACAACACCCAAGCTCAACACACAGGTCAGAAAGACATGGTTCCTCTGAATAGAAATAACAGAAAAGTCCCCCCAATGGGACTGGTGCCAGAGGACTGTGTGACTCACAGAGAATAAGAGCAAGGGACACTGGGGAGTTGAAACAGAATTGGGGGAGGGGACAGGAGTGGAGAGGTGACTTGGGGTTTAAGAGCACTGACTGCTTTGGTAAAGGATCCTATCACCTATATGGTGACCCATAGACTTTCATTGGATGTGACACCCTCTTTTATACCTATTATATAGACATTCATGCCAGGAAAACACCCATATACATGAAATAATAAAAATTTAAAAAACACTTGAAGGAGAACTCAGGAAGAAGATGGTCAAGAAAGGAGAAGACATTTCATAAAATGGATCCCACACACCCATGAAAGACCAAGGCCCAGAGACACCACTAATAATCTCTCAACGCTGTTTTCACCATAACCGTATCTCAGGTTGGGACAAAGATGCGGCATCCCCTTGTGAGGGCTTTGATATAAGACTTACATCTGGAGGCAGGTAGGAATGATAATGCATGAACACAGGAGAGGAAGGGGTTTCAGCAGGGTGAGGTCAGGCACAATGGACGGCAAGTACAGGGATGGAGGCGAAGTTGTATAATTGAGGCCTGGGGTGAGCTGATGCTGTCAGCAGTGAGGAGTGGTCAGACATCAGCCATTTCTTCCCAGGCAGACCCTGAAGCTCCGTTGCCTCCCACCTGAAAGAGGTGTAATTACAGGACTCAAGGGGTAGTTAAGAGGATTAAATGAGATGTTGCGCCTCGCAGACTGGGGCGTGCTAAATGCTGGTTCCCTTCTCACGGATGCTTTCTTCACAGACACATCCGTGAGTGTTACCTTTGGTGTGTCAGTGAGAAACCTGTCTCCATGGACTTGGAGAGACAACTTCATCTAACCAAGAGTCACCTCAATGGATAGTCTGTGTTCCTGAATCCTCTCCGATGGTTTGAAAATCAGCAATGTGTGTATCAGTGTTTTCCTGTTAGGTTTGAGGCTTAATTCCAGCTTTGGGAGTACACTGTTTAAAAAGCGGGGCAGACAGTCCAAAGAGTACTTATCTACATCAGAGAGTGCAAATTTAGCCCTTCTTGACTCACACACGAGAAATACCGATAACTGTTTTCTGGGATGATAGAAGGGAAGCGTTGGAATCATAGCTGATATTTTTTTCTAATTTTTTTCCTTAAATGATCACACAGTATGGATAACTTAATTATGGAAAAGTTATTTGCGAAAATAACTTAAATCAATGTATGTGTCGTGAGAGTAATAGATTAGGTTGAGCTGTCAGTCTGAACTGTATCTTCTACAGGAGAAGCCAGCACAGCTCTAGAAGGTACATTGAAGCTTGCAGAGGAAATGAGTTCCTCCCTGAGATGATCCAGACTCACGCTTCACTTCCAGGACTAGCTCTTGAAGGAAGCTAACTTAGCCGTGATGATGGAGTGACAATCAATTCATCTATCCATCCACAGAACAAAGGTTTATTGAGCCATTTCATGCCTATGCTGGTTAGCTGAAGAAGACTGTTGGTGTAGGAGGATCTTTTGTCTATGTGTTACTTTCATTGCTTAAATAAAGAGACTGCCTTGGCCTTTTGATAGGGCAGAAAATTAGGTGGGTAGAGTAGACAGAACAGGATGCTGGGAGAAAGAAAGCAGAGATAGAGAGAGCCTCCATGGAGCCAGCCACCAGGTGGGACATGCTGAATCTCTCCCAGGAAGCCACAGTCACGTGATGATACACAGATTTAATAGAAATGGGTTAATCAAGATGTGAGAGTTAGCCAATAAGAGGTAGAGCTAATGGGCCAGGCAGTGTTTTGATTAATACAATTTCCACATGGTTATTTTGGGGTATAAGCTAGCAAGGTGGTGGGACACAGCCCAATGCTTGACCTACAACAGACTGTAGCTTAGAAGAACAGGGAGAGGTCTTTGCTTTCACAGTATATAAAGTCTATTAGCTGTGGTATACATTTTATAAGTAATTATAGGTATTTAAGTTTATAAAGACATTGTTAATACATAACATCTAATGTGAATCAAGGTAAACACCAAGAAAATAATGTAGTAACAGCAACGATAATGTGAGCTAGAACACTTGCACAATGTTTAGTGTGGACTGGACAGTTATGAAGTACTTCAGCATTATAATGTAGATAGGAACATCACCATCACTGAATAACTGAAGAAGTTGTTCTGTTAACCCTCCCGTGATCAATCACACTGTCAGCTTGAATAAGGCAAGATTTTGGTTGTGTGGAATACTTTTAAATTCTCAGAAACAATTTTCTATCTCTATGCAATGATTTGTGGCAATTTTCAGATCATGACATTTCTTTTTGACTCTGTTGATAAGCAAATGACTTACTTTTGTCAATTAGGTCTAGTTTCAGGCTCTGTCCCTGGGAAGCCTGGTCAGCTGCTAACTAGTGTGCACCTGCACACATCAAGGTGGCCTTGCTTGTTCTCGTGTAAAACAAAAGAGCAGCAACACTGGTTACTGCCCAGAAGATGAGCTCAGAAGAAAGACTACTATGAGCCATTGCCACAGCTTGTCCCACACTGGCTGATGTTACAGAGGCAACTCATGCTGAGGCTCTGACAAGACAGAAAGGCCAGCAGAAGCAGAATCAATGAACACAAATGCTGGGGTGCATGGTTTTTTGTCTCTCATACTGTATCCCTGGACCTGCTTCTTCAGACCATGCTGGTGGGTGTTGGCTCTTCTGCCTGAGAGATTTCTCAAAATCAAGGAAGCCTGCTCAGTTTAAAAGGGGGGGGGGGAAAGGAGTTCCCAGTGAAGGCTAGACTAGAGAAGAGGACCTCCGTCCATGAGGGTTAGGCGCAGACTGTAATTTGAGTAGTGAAGTTAAGTCACAGAAGATGAAGGCAGAAAGACAAATATTAAAGCAAATATATGACCTTCAAAACAGGTGGGGAACAGAAAAAGACTCTATCTGTCATTGCTTATAGAGAATTAAAACAGTCTTTTTGAAATAAGGGCAGCTTGGTGACAGTTCTACAGAACAGACGTGTGTTGTAAGGAGTCTGCTTGTCTCAGCTGTCCAGAACCAAAATAATCACATAGAAACTGTATTAATTTAATCACTACTTGGCCCATTAGCTCTAGCTTCTTATTAGCTATCTCTTATATCTTAATTTAGCCCATTTATAGTAATCTGCATATCACCACAAGGCTGTGGCTTACAGGATAATGTTCCTTTGTCTGTCTCCAGCAGGGCTACATGGCTTCTCTCTAACTCCACCCTTCTTTCTCCCAGAATTCAGTTTAGTTTTCCCTATCTACTCTATCAGGCCAAACCAGTTTCTTTACTCACCAATGGTATTCACAGCAAACAGAAGGGAATCCCACATCACCTCCCCTTTTCTGCTTAAATGAAAAGGAAGGCTTTATCTTTAACATAGCAAAATTACATATAACAAAACAGGTATCAAGCAAGAAATATAGTTACGATATTTATATATACTTTATCTTTTCTCACAACTAAGGAAAACTATAACTATAAATTCTTAAACTCCATCAAAGACTCCAGATGATATAATATTACCTAAGAAAACAAGAAGTACATTGTAAGCAACTTTCCAAACTCTAGAATTCACAGAGACATATTTCTGCCTGAACAGTTACCCAAAGTTCTTCTGTACTGTTGGAGCATCCATCTTCAGCGTACAGGCCCATAATATTCAGCAGACTTTTCCATGAAGCAGGAAATTTCAAAGACAGTTCCATCTATATTGGCAGTTTGTCAGTCATTTTTTTTCTGTGTCCAGCAGAATGTCTAGCAGACTCTTTCTATTCTTTCATGAAGCAGAAATCCTGAAGGACAGTCTCACCTTTAGGCAAGTTCAGCAGTCATTTCTCTGTGGGTTCTGCATGTCCAGTTCATCAAGCAGTCCAGGCAAAAGCAGTTTCTTGCCCAAATGGCTAACAAACTTCATAAGAAGTCTCTTTGCTACCCATCTTCCTTTTGAATTAGATTAGTGATGCCAGGAGCAGATATGTCTCACTGTCATGAAAAGTCCTAAGTTACTAAAACATTTTAAATGACATAGTCTGTAGTCTTTGAAAGGGTTGAAGAATGCCTATTAATCTGAAATATATCTCTGTACATCTACAAAACCTAACTAACATGACTACAAGCTTGACTATTATAGATGATTATCTACATATCTAACCTATATTTCTAAATTACACATTACATTTTTAAATGAGCTGCACAAACACAATGCATTAATCAAGAGTTGAAATATACATATAACAAAATTGATCTTAAGTTTGTATCAATAAACCAAGATCCATAACAATGTAAATTTCTATAGCATATCCATCTATAAATGTAAAGAAACATTTACAAACAGTATTTGGGAATATGGGTATAGTTTTCTTCAAACTGATTCCTTCTGTTTATTGGGCAAAGTAATTTTTTGAGGAGGGGGTCACCTTTCAGGGGGTCTTGATCCATCAAACCACATTAGTCTAGAAGCAATTCATAGATTCTCATCTTCTGTGGAAACAAAAGAACTTCTTTTCCAAAGCAACAAATTTTTAGATCCATATTTTGAAGACCAAATACCTTTAAAGTAATATGTTAGTTACTTAGCTCCTTCACAGACAAAAAATTCAAAGAAAAATGATAACATACATAATCCATACTCTCTGTGCATTTTCATCTTTACATGGCTTATTAATTTTTACTCTATTACTTTTTAATATTTATCTTTACTCCTTTAATCTATGACTGTATGTACTCTGTCTCTTTAAAGACTTTGTTGTATTTTTAAAAAATCATTTACTTCTTTGTATAACTGTCTATATTCTTTTTCTTCTCTCTCCCAAGCCTACGTACATTTATCCAACACTGTGACCCATTTAGAGGTCATTCCCATCTCAATTTGTCTTTATTGTGTTTTTATAATTATTTTCTGACCAGGAATGTTTCTTAAAATGCTAAGTGCTTCTTAAAAACTTAAGCTGCATCATTGCTAGGGGTAACACAGAACTGCCTGCTTGCCCCATTCAGTTCAGCATGGTGGAGTGGTTCATTGCCTCTGAGAGCCATGTACATCGCCCCATTTCCATGTATGCAGTGGGTCTATGTTGAGTCATTAAGCAGTTTGTAACACACTGCTTACAAACCCCATTTAAATGCTCATTATCAGGCTGGCAGCATGGCCCAGAAAGTCACAGTTTTCAAAACTTCATGGGTTTTTTTTTTTTCTGCTACCACTGAATCAGGAAAACCTCTCTTAAAGGAGCCATTCCTCTGCTTGCTTCTACTAAACAGAGCCCAGCCAAGAAATAACTCTGTTCTTGTATGTCTAGGATTCTTTTTAAAGCTTTCTCATGTTTTATGAGGATTTAGTCAACCACAATGGCATGGTAATTTGTTTTATGGAGGCTGCTTGTTGGTTCCTGGCTGCTCAGCCCCAAAATAATCACACAAAAACCATATTATTTAAGTCACTGCTTGGGCCATTATGTCCAGCTTTTTATTGGCTAAATCTTATATCATAATTTAACCCACTTTTAGTAATCTGTGTATCACCACATGGCTGTGGCTTACTGGGTAAAGTTCCAGCAAGGCTACATGGCTTCTGTCTGACTCTGCCTCCTTTCTCTCAGAATTCAGTTTAGTTTCCCCTACCTATCTAAGTTCTGCCTTATCAACAGGCCAAGGCAGTTTTTTTATTCACCAATAGTGTTCACAGCATACAGAGGGGAATCCCACATCAAACGTGAAAATAGTTTCACATATAAGAAGCAAGAAACACAAAGGAATAAAATGTAGGCTTTATGAAGTCATGCAGATAACAACAAAGGCAGAGATGAAGATATCAAATGTTACATTCACCTAAGAGCAGATCTGTGTATGCTAATGAATAGCTGACTTTTGTATCTTAAAGAGATACAAATTATAAAGATAAACTTAATTGTATGGATTTATTGCACAATAAATACTTGACACAAAACTCAGAAAAGTCTAAACTCAAAATATGGAAAACAGATACAAGAAAACACAAGCAAATATAGTAAATCAAGAGTAACATTTGTACAAGATCAAGCCAGTCAAAAATCCCATCTTGGATGGAGGAGAAGCTCATGGAGTCCACCCCAGCTGAAGACTTCCTGCAGTTGCTGTCTCCTGGGTGAGGGAGTCAGTTTTCTTCAGGGATGAGGCCCTTTAGAAGTTCCATGTGCACCAGTGGATAACCCTACACCTTGCTCACACAGGTTGCAAGTATTAAGTTTATGCCATTTAATACTTAAATGGTAGAGCACATGAAGGTTTGAGGGGGTAGGAGGGAAGAAAAGGACTGGGAGTTTGATTCAATCAAAACACATTCTGTGAATGTATGGAATTCTCAAAACAATGGAAGACACACTCATAAAGAGAAGAAAAGTGGGGTCATAATCTCAGCTTTAGAAAGAATGAATTGAATGAGGAACGCAGTGACAGAATTGTAAGTGATTTAGATGGAGAAAGGATGAACTTTGCAGTCACAGGCATCATTTGTGATTGTCATACAGCAATTAGTTCAGCAGCAATGCCTATAAAGCCTATACAAGAAACAAAAAAGAAATGCCAAAGACGTCTATTTATTATTTTAAACTTGGCCTAGTTTATAAAACAACTGAGGACAGAAGAGACCTTAACATCTTAATAAACAGTACCAATCTAGTTTTATTTGATTTTGAACTAATAAAAAAAGAATAGTTTTCATGAAGCCATGGAACAGTTATTAAACTCAGGCAGAGAGAAAATATGATAAATTCACGACATGATAATGATAGAGATAAAACCCTCAGATAACTATGTGTTAGTCCTAAAGTTAATACACAAATTGAGAAACAAAATTTTCATGGTACTGAGAAGTCAGAGGTGTTTGTTTTAAAAACAACAAATATAGTTTTGAACAATAAAATTGGTTAGAGAAACTCTTAGAGAAATCAAAACAACACTAAAATATTAATGAACAAGAAATAATACAAACAGATGGACTAAACATCTAAATGAAAACACTGGAAAAATCTGAAGCAAATCTAATAAAGTAGAAATAATGATTGGCAAAATTACTAGCTAAATCCACTCACTAGCTATTTCTTTGAGAAGTCTACAACATTCAGTTTTTTTTAGTTTGCCTAATTATGAAACAAAGAACATGAAAGTAGGCGAATAGGACCTGCAGAGATGGATCTACAGGCAAGAGTCCTTGTGTGCTGTAGACTCAGGGACTAGCTCCCAGCTCCCAGAGCAGGAAGCTCACAACACCTGTAACTTCAGCTCCAGGGACTCCAGCACCCTCCTGTGGCACACACACAGAGATATGCACACATACATATAAATATAGTCCAAAGTTAATGCTCAAAATTATATATGTAATATATGTATATATTTGTATACCATATACACGTGTGTATATATGTGTACATATATGTATATACACATATAAGTATGTATTGCTTGCCAAAATATAGTGGTGGAATAACCAGAAAGAATGCTAAAATAAACATAAGAATTTACTGACCAATAATTTGCAAATAACTTTGAGGAAAACAGAAATAATAGCCACTAATACTTTGGGACAAGCATCTTGGCACCTTAACCTAACAGTTTTGAGATGAAACAGTTACTCCTGTTGTAGAGATGATCCTCAGTTTTCTGGCCAGTGTCCTTATATAAGAAGAAGACCAGGAGAAGCCATTGCCGCCTCAGAGGCAAAGATTGGAGAGATGTTGCCACAAGAGCCAACAGCTGGAAGTAGACAGGACTGTCTTTTCCCCAGAGCCCCCTAAGGAAGCTATGGCAGCATGAACTCAGAACCCTGACCTACAGAACTGTGAGAAAGCTTGTTCATAGTGTACTCTCTTCAAGTCTGGCAATTTATTTGGACAGACCAGGAAGTAAACAGAGAAAATGAAATATGAGTCTCTTAAGTAGACAAATCTCCTCTCAGATTTCCAAGCATGCGTGCTATGGCTAGCATTTTCCTCCATGTGCTACCTCCTACCTAGTCTTGTCCTCGAGATGAACGACAGCATGTACAAAGTCCCCGAGGCAAGAAAGAATCTGAGCAAGAGATGGTCAGCAGGACAGGGAGGGCACCTGGGGACATCCCGGTTATCTCACCATCCAGGACAGTCCCCAACCTAGGACAAAGTCTACTGCCCCCATTAAGAATGATGTCCTCATTTGATGGGGTCCCGAGTTCTAAATAATGAAAGAATGACAGAAAGAGAAAAAGAAATACGAATCAATTAACAAGGCAGAAAGATTTCCTTTACAACTCAACTGACATGCCGTTATTGAGCTTAAGAATGGATTTAAAAAAAAAAACCCATGACACAAAACATTGACACCACCAGCTATTTCAGCATCTCAACCCATGCTGCAGTCAAATAAAGCGGAGTGAGTTAGAACAAGGGATTGCCCTTGCCTGTTTTCATTTCATTGTTTGGCTGTTTGCATTACCGTACACTCAATATTTTTGTCACGGATTATTAAAAGAAACCAGGAACAGCTGTTGGCAGCTGCAAGATTATTTGTTTGAAGTACCATTCCCCTCTTCTGAAAGCATGCTTGCATGTATGCACTCCCCCCCCACACACAGAGAGAGAGAGAGAGAGAAATGAGAGAGATAGATGAGACAGATGAGTGATAAATGAGAGATATGGGAGATAGATAAGAGAGGGAGGTAGGGAAGGGGAGAGAGAGAGAGCATTGAATCATGGTTGGTTGAATAGGCAGTGAGGAAAATGTCCGTTCAGAAATGCCTTGTCTCCCAGGCTCCCCTTACTCCAGGAGAAATACACCACCATTCTAAACAACAAAGAATAACTGTTTTCATCTCCCTCCTTCCTGTCCCTTTACAATAATGGATTCTCTTACTTCAGGATTTTTCTGGAATCTGAAAAGGCGTGAAGCTGACTTCCCATTCCACTGCCCACGACTGTGCTTTGGTGTCTTCGTTTGTATTTTGTCAGTCGGGGCTGCCTTGCCCTGAGCAGTTAGTTAATGAGGGAAACTGGCAAGGCCATGGCACAGGTGGCTTCAATAATAATATAATTATTATTCTCATGGAACTCTTTCCCACTTCACATGAAAATTTTAGGACTTCCTATTAGTTATTAAAAGGCTCTTACTCATATAGAGGTGTCTTTGGAAAACTAGATGCCTTTCCCTGCTGTATAGCTTAGATTAGAGGTGGGTGTGGGAGCATGGCATTAAAGATACTACGTAGCCATGCTACACAGGATCTTTAGGCAAACTTGGTTTTCATTATCTTACCTTTGAGGATACCAGGAATGAGGAAGCTAGTTATTTATTTATTTATTTATTTATTTATTTATTTATGACAGACACTGAAATAAATTAGTAGATATTGGATTTGTTGGACAAGTCCAGAGACTACCTGTGTTGGCATCTTAACTTAAAAGCTCAGAGAGGTTGGCTCCATGATCTTTTCACTCCTGAGAAAACAGGACAGACTCGGGAGGTAGAAAGTGAGAGACTCACTCAACACATGCATGACTCTTCCATAAGTAAAGAGAGAGATGCCAAAAGCCACATTGGCCTCATTTATAGAAACAGTCACTGGATACTCCTGTGCCCCAGGAGCTCTGCTGAGTACTGGGAATGTGGGAAAATTGCAGAGGGAAAAAGCAGGCTGTGAGTCCCAGGCCTAAAAGAACTCAGGGGCACACAGTCCCATCCAAAACCATACAATGAAAAGTTGGTTGGGGGAGGGGGAGGGAAAGGGGAGGCGGCTGGAGGGAAGAGACAGAAATCTTTAATAAAGAAAGAGAGAGAGAGAGAGAGAGAGAGAGAGAGAGAGAGAGAGAGAGAGAGAAAAGAAAAGAAAAGTTGGAGGGCTCATTTCAAAGACCGGCAGAGATAGCATGTAGTCCATGAGATCAGGGAAGATTCACTTGAAGATGTGAGATTTAACCGAAGCCTCAATGGTGGGCACAGTGCGCATCCCTGTATGCAATGCAATCCCAGAATAGGCCCAGAGGCTAAAATGGGAGGATGAACTATCCCCTTGGCTGCTGGTTCCTGGAAGGGTAGAAGCTGAAAATCAGTCATACACCTAAACTGAAGATGTGTAAGTGATCAGGTGCCCTGTCTTCCTTCCCCATATAACATCTCCCGCCGGCCTGGATCCATCGGGTTGTGCTTTGTCCTCCCTCTGCTGCTGGCTTCTTATGACCATCATGATTCCACACGCTTTGCAGTCACAGCCTCAATCCTTTGGGAAACCCTGAGTTTTCAGTGCCATCTTCTACCTAAAACTGAACATTGTTTTGGTGTGTGTGATCTACCTTGTATGTGTGGTCTAGGCTGAGACATTTGGGTTGGTGGAGATCGTATCAAAGAAATACCCATTTTCTAGCAGTTTCGGCTGAGCAAAAGTGCTAGAGCACTCACCTGCTGGTACGATGTTCAGTTTTCTCTGCATTTTCTCAAGGGGCTCTTAAATAGCATTCCTTTCAAAATGGTTGCTGTTTACACGCAAGATCAAACTAGCAGGAAAGGGGTTCCGGTTTATAAAATAGAGTTTCCGAAAACCTTTGACGATGACACAGAGATTTCAAGAAGGTAAGATTTCAAGGGGGTAAGAACATAAGGAATCATCCCAGTCACCCATCCACCCACTCCCACCACGCCTCCCCCTGATGCTGCAAAACTAGGCTATAAGATGCCCCAAGACCTCCACCGTTTGTCCTGATTTTCCACTGATCCTTTGCATTGTAACTGTTTTTAGGGACTTCTTACACTACTGGGACAAACAACAACAACAGCAAAGTATACATTAGTTAGACTCTTGTTTACTTGGGAATGAGGTAAAGAAAAGGTTTTGCAAAATTGGTACGTGTCCTGCAATCAAAATAAAAAGTAGATTTTCCTGTAAATACTTGTTACTTAAGGAGTCCAGTCAAATGGGCTTAGAAGTCCCAGAGTAGTGACTTTCCTCCAGAGAAGTAAGATTTGTCCCTGAGACTTAGTGGAGAAATGCATTCCTTTAGAGATGCTTTCTGTGTCTAGAAAAGAGGGCCTGAATCTCATTTCCGTTTCCACAAGACAGACACAATGATGTGGGTTGGTTTGCTTTTCAAAAGGTTAAAAGTCACCCAGAACATCTCCTGTGTGTTTACACACGATTGGCCTCTCACTGGGATTCAAGATTATAATCAGTTGCCCACAATCCTAAAACTGAAAATTCCGAACTTGCAAATGTTTTTGTAAATTTGGCTCCAGAGCTCATTGGGTCACAGGGCCTGCTGGAGTCTGAGGTGAGGTTACTCACAGACTGAGTCTGCGAAGGAAGAAAGAATGTTCATTCGGCTGCAGTAATCCGTGTTCTGCGACTGCTGCCTTGGGCCTACACATGAACAATACTTAGAACAGACACTGTATTTCCATCGCAAGCTCGAAGATATTTTGAACTTTTGCCCAAGTGTTTTTGGAGAAGGGAGTGTGGATCTGTGCCACGGGAAGAGAACGTTGAAGGCAAGGAGGCTGACGCCCTCGTAGTTCCCATCGCCGTGGGAAAGTGGGGATGGACTGGCCGGATGACTTGGTCTTTGCCTACCAACTACTCTCTTCCCTTTGGGTCTGTTTGTTTTACTCTAGGGTCATACAATCGTGGTTTCTGGAAAAGACAGGCCCCAGTGAATTGTAGATTCTGAAGTCTCTAAGTGCTCTGTTCATTCATCTGCAATGCCCAGTGATGCAGACAACGACCACAATGGTCCATCCACTCCTTGAATAAATATTTATCGTGTACTTATTATGCTAACATTAAGCTGTTAGTCTAGAGACTTGAATTTGAACTGATTTGGCCATCTCATTCATGACGTGTGCAGTTTAGGAAGGCAATAAATTTCTCTCTTGATACATAATCATCAGATAAGATACAAAAATTTAAACTTGTGCATGAAATAGAGCTTCTGAGATAAATGCTCTTATGTCTTTCATATGGAAATTATCATGTACGGGCATAAGACTGTATGGGCATCCCAGTATGGCTAAGGCATACCACCTATGCTGCAGGAGAACGGAAAAGTAACACAGACCCACACCAGACGACACCAGGAGGCTGGGTTTTTAATCACCGATGTGCAGCATCAAGAAACATTCTGAAGATAAACTGCTCTGAAGCCTTACAAGAAAAATATGGAAGGGGGAAGGGCGAGGGGAGGATCTGGAAGGGACTTCATCTGAAACAGCTGCCCTGCTAAATCCCCGTTTCAAATCGCCTGTTAACTGATCTGACTTAAGACTTTTTTTTTTTTAATCAAGAAACAAAATCTGTGGGGTTTGCTAGTTCAGTTCATTTGCACATTCCACCTGGCTGCGTATGGCCGGGCTGAAGCGATCAAGTTTCCTTCAGAGCATTATCATAAATCACAGAGATTCCAATGTGTCCCTCACAGCTTTAGGTTTTCAGAGCCATGATGACTAATGGAATATTTATTCAAAGACCTATAGCCACTTGCACAGAGTCACGTTCCTTATATGAGAGACTTTGATGAAGAGCCCATCAGGAAAGCAGCTGGAGGCCCCCAGTGCTGGCCCCACCACCATCCTCCACTTTGGGCCTTTACATCTGCCACCTTCGGGTTACCAAATGGCACCCTCGTAAACTGCGAGCACCCGCTTTAGCTCAACTTAACAGCTCTCAATTGGAAACACATCAAACTCTGCAGATTCTTCCTAGGAGCAGAAAAAGAGGCTTCCTCGAGGTTTTTATTGCTTTGTGAAATTTATTAGGTTACAAATCAAGTTAATTTTTTTAGAGAGTACCTAGTAATTTTCCTGGGCAAGCTCCAAGTTTTCACTGATGATGAAGTCTCTAATAGGCAGGACCACGGCGCTCTCTGATAGGCTGTTCATCGGGCCAAATGTTTGTAGGAGGCGTGGAATGAGTCCATTTGCTGCAAATGGTGAGGGACTGGGCTCATGTGGAATGCTGCCCCGGCTTGTTAAAACTGCGACCTCATGAGAAAAAACATTGCCCAAGATGCTATGGTAGTTCCTTCATGCTTGCTAGGTTTCATGCATGAGCCTTCAGAAGCAGAGTCCATTTTAGCAAGTGTGTGTCTGGAGACCACACTCTATGTAAACGATGCTTTTTAAAATGCTATCCAGCTGTGGTGAATGTCACCTGATTACACCCTTCAAAAATGCTGCAAGCTGATTTTACTTTTATTCTCTACATTACAGGTGGGAAAACTAAGGCTCAAAGAGAGTAAGCAGTTTGCTTACTTGTGGGACTACGGTTCAAAGACAGACTTACCTTGGCAATGCTGTACGGAAGGTATAGCTCCTTGTATAATGTAAATATCTTGGAGCTACTTCTTTGGGGAGACCTCTTGCTGAATTTCTCACACCAGTTCAATGTCAAAAGGGACTGCTCATTGCCTCCCGTGGAAATGTCTCCCCCACAGATATAATGCCCTTCCCACCAACCTTGCACTATGAACTAATGGGCAGGAAAACTGGATTTCCTTTTTCCTTCTTGATAATGTCAGAGATGGAAGGTTTATGTTCTTACCTTAAGCCATACAATCTCAGCATGTGCTTTCTTTTCTTTCTTATTGGGTTAAAAATGTTGTTCACTTGTTTCACATAGACACAGCACCCACATTGCCAGTATCGTTTTGCTAGAAGTTTGAGGTCACTTGAACACAACACCAAAATATTGGTCTGAAAGCCAAGACAACTACTTAGGAGAGGAACGAATGCATGGGACATGCTGCAGGGATGCTCTGGGAAGAAAAAACTCACACCCTTGGCAGGACAGAGCAGGGTAATCTCATATTTCGTTATGTTCCTTAGAACAGAGTACAAGTTAAAATTCAGATTACTTATTCTGCAATTTTATACTTGCTGTTTTCAGAATATGCTTGCCTGCCTGTAGACAGCCACATCCACGCAAGTTAAAACCACAGACAAGACAGAACCATGGCACTAACCAGTCTGTGCAGCCATTTGGCTCAACAGAATTAGTTTGGAACAACACTGGTTCTGAATTTAGATTTAAGATGCTGAAATCTTTGATGTTGTTGTTTTGGAACACTGTAAAAGTTGCCCATGCAAGGATGCTGGTCCAGCTGTCTCGACAAAGAAAGACCACTTAGGAGAGAACCTAACTTCTCCAATGCAACAGTCAACTGAAGCCCTCTTGTGCCTTCTGAACTAGGTGATATTGACAAGCATGAAAAGAATAGTGAGAACAGAAAACCTTCAAGGCCAACTTTTGCAACCATAAGAAAAATACCAATGTCACCTGAAGTTGGGGTGTGCTTTATCTATTACCAGAACATTACAGAAACACCTCTGTTGAAACTCAGTAGTTGTGTTATATAGACAAGATGTTTAATTCTGCCTTCTTTAAGCATTTCCCCCTTTTAAGATGTGAAAATATGTATTATGTACAAACAAAAGCTCCTTTTTGGAGATACTTCTCTTGCTTGAATTCATTTGTGAACAGACAAGAATTTGTACGGTTTTAAAATTTGTGACCTGTCGGATAAATCCTGAAGATGAACCCTGATTTAGGGCAAATTCCAGGAATGGAACAGACAGAATGAGCACAGGTTACCAAGGAAACCTATCAGATTGGTTTACATGGTGTGGGCTGAGTAGTCTAACAATGGCTATCTGTATACCAGAGAGGCAGAGAATCTGTGAGCTGCCCTGTCCAGGAGGCTAGAGCCTCAAACACTCCATTCTAGAACTAAGGCCAGGAGGATTCCTCTAGAACTATCAGTTCACACTGGAAGGCTTGAGAAGTCGGGTCCAGTGGAGGTGCTGCAACAGTAATGGTTACATCCAAGTCGTTGCATTAACTCGCAAAGAGCGAAGAAGGGAGAAGCAAAAGAGCACTATTTTCTCCACAGACTTCTGTCTCTTGGAGATGCTGCTGCAAGATGCCCTCATTCTGAGGGGCCCTCCTACTCCACTCTGATAGAGGATCAACCCACCATATTCCTTACAGGAAAGACTCATGAGAGTCCAGAGCCATATATGTTAGTTGGTCCCAGTGAAACTGCCAAATAAAACTCCACAGACTATGAATGCAGTTCCAAAGCAGGTACGCCAAGTATTTGTCTTACACCTAATCGATATGCAAATTGTAAACGAATGCTTGGGACAGCCAAATTACAGGAGGAATCAAGTCCGTTTGAATGGGAATTGCTCTGCTTTCTTTTCCAGGCCTGTGACTGAGGAGTGTATACAGAGGATGTGACTTTACAAGTTGGCTGTTTCCGTGGGTCTAATGTTTGAACGTCTGCATACAGTTCATGTAAGTCCACTGTCATGAGTCCAAATGAGCCCATCTGCTTGCTTTAAAAGTCTTTTCCCTGTTACTCGTTTTTGCACGAACATCATTTCTTGCAGATACGCCGCATAATTGGTGAATTCTGATTGCCTCGCTGAAACTCTCTTCTTGATACTGGTGATAATCACTGCCTGATGGGAGCGTTTCACTCTCTAGCATGTGCAGTCATAATGATTTTAGATTCCTATGTAAAGTTAATCAACCCTGAAGGGGACTCCCCGCATGTCACCGTGGAGGTAACCGCCAGCGTTTCTGCTGTTTGATTTCATCTGATCTCTGTTGAAGGGGGTAATCACCCTCTGTTTACAAAACTAGCCAGCAAAATTGGACCTATTATGCGAAGCGGAATCTGCATCCCTGGCAGGTGTCTACACCTGGTTATTGATGTGTGCCGAAAAGCATCCTCTCAGAAGTACAGTTCCTCTGAATGAAAGAAATCTGCCCCAGGTGATGTGTTTCCGTCTTCATAAATTGGCTCGGAAAGTGAAGTTCAATGGAGGAGTTTTGGGCATCAGCCATCTTTCTCCAGTGCTTTCCTTAGACTTTCCTCACCTGCTGTGACTGCTACCAAGTAATGTTGAAATGAAAATGTGTGACATTTTCTAGAAGAATCCATCTTTTGAAAGCAGCAGAACGTATAATCTCAAAGATATTTCTAGCTCCAAATACCTGCTGCTATCGCAACTTTGAGGAACTCACTTTTCAAAATATTTGGATATGCCTGGAGGATTGTAAAATTTGCCAACTTTCACAAATTCTTTAACTTGAAACTGAAGTCTATTTTTATGTACCTATTAAATGATTTCTGTGCATTGTGGTTTGTTAACTAGTTTTAGAACTTGAAACTTGGGAGATAACAAAACAAGTAGGTCATCGTTAAAGAAGTTTCTTTGGCTAATGGATGGTCGGTAACACAGCAACTCACAACCAGTCAGAGTGCAGAGAATACGAGTCAATGGAGTGCTCAGGCACAACTGAGACGGGTATAATAACTATAGATGAAGATATATATTTCCCCAAATGCAGGGATCTGGGAGTTAAAGGAGGTATAAAAAGATTGTAAGAGCCAGAGGCTGGGGAGGACCGGAATGAAGCAGTGTCTTCAGGGTATGTCAGGATGCTATCTATACTCATGAACTTAGCAGCTGCGGTCTTGCCTACACAAGACCCACACAAGATCAAGCCAGCCTCTGTTATTCCACCATAGATAGGAAAGGTTCGTGAGCCCCCATACTTAATGGAGTAGTTGTGAACAAGTGATGGCTTCTGGGGGAGGGGAAGTTGTTTATTCTAAGGGCTGTGGCCCATGGTAGGTTGACCATACTCCACTGGATGGCCCACACACCTGGGAGTACATGGGCAGTGCAAATTGAGGTTGCTGAGTCATTTTATAAACGCGAGAACATTTTATAAACGCGAGAACATGAAGCCGAAGGGATAAGGAGTAAGAGGGTGTGTCTGAGAGGAGTTAGGGACCGGTGGTGAATATGACGAAAACACATTGTATGAAATTCTCAAAGAATTAATTATTCTTTGTAAAGAAAACAAGTTGGTTAGTACTTTGGAAAGTAAAACTTTAAAACATATTACCCATGTGCTGTGACAGCGACAGAATGAATCTATCATTATGCTAATTTACATCTCAATTATGCCCAATATCTGCACACAGATAATTTTATATTGAGTGTTTTTAAGCAGTTACAATGGTTCAGTGTTTCTAGTTATAAAGGTAATTAAGTGTTGACCCAGTGGAATTTTGTTTTATTTTTTCTTTCAGAAAACAAAAAAAGGAAGGGCAAGTATAGATCAAGCACCCTCCATCTCTTGCACATTTTAGTGGCAGCCTCCATTGCAGGGTTTTTCCATTGCGATGGTTTCAAAGGAAACTGTAGTTCTGAAGAAAGACATGCAGGTGGAGTTCCAGACTGTTGCTGTTTACAGTCAACAAGATACCAAGACCCTGACCTCTCCATCAGGACACAGAATCTCTTTGTAGTCAGAAATATTTTGTGAGACTGCCCTACGGAAGGCTGCTGAGGACAAACACTGGCCAGATGGAAGAGCGAATGAAAGACAAAGTCCTCACCATGCACCTTTTCACAGGAAGGTTCTACATGCCTCTTGAGTTACCTTCTATTTTTTAAACCCGATAATAAACCCAGGGTAGATATTACATTTTGTCTTGATATTAAAAAATAGAAAAACTTTCTGAATTATATATAGTGTCATTATAAAAAGACACGGGCATTAAGAAGAATTGCTTCACAGACAGGACCGCATTGATTTTTCTTCCAGAGTTCAGACAACTTCATTCATTATCTATGAACTGTTACTCTCTTAGAATTAAACTGGAATTTAGCTGCAATGGAGCTGAAAAAGGCTTTGGGTGTTCTATTTTTAACACTGTTTAAGAAAGCTCTGTCTTCACGGAGGCTTGCCCTCTTAGGACATTCGTATATCCACCATGCTCATGGACAAGTAGACAAGGTGTAAGAATCAATCCGGAAGTGTAGCACCCCCATGCAAGCTCTCATCCGAAGCTCCTAGGTTCAGCTACCCTCCTCTCCACTCCGTCTTTCTGCACAGAGCTCTTGGAGTCAGTTTCATGACACAAATATTGGATGATTTATGACGTCTCCCCTTTTGATTTCTTCATTTAGACATAATTAGTAGCCGAGAGAGATGGCAAAGAGCTCGTTCAGGGGCATATTCACCTCTGAAAATGTTCTTGGACTAGAAGCTAAGTTTCCGGAACATTCTTTCCTCACTCATCAAAGAAAGCTGTATTGTCAGCTCCTAGACTACAGCATTATGTTATGCTGTCTTCATCTACAAGGCATTAAACACTGGAAAAGGCCTGGGCGAAGGATTGGACTGGGAATAGTGTGTGTGGGGGGGGGTGCAGAGTTCACATTCTAAACAGAAGACTCCCACTGCAGCCCACTATGGAGCAGTCAGTGTCTAGCGGTTCCTTCTTAAACATTTGTTGGAAATTAAGTCTTTAAAATGTCTAGGAACAATACAAGAAGAAACTCACTGAAATTCTGTTTCCAGCTGGATATGGGGAGTGTGGGCTAATCCAGACACTCAGAGGAGTCTGAGGCAGAGTCACAAGTTCAAGACCAAACTGTGCTACATAGTAATACCTTGTCTCAAAATACCCAGAGCTGGGGAAGTAGCTCAGTGGTTGTTTAGCGTTCTAAGACTCCAGGTTCAACCCCAGCATGGACAAAAAAGAATTGTGTTTATATTTGTGAAAATTTATAGTTTTGCTTTAAAAAACAAAACAAAAAAACAGCAACAACAACAACAAAAATAAAAACCTGAGCCTCTGGTGCTGGGTATAAGATTCACACCCTGGTTATAAAACAACAGATCGGGGATGAGTGAAGGAACTTCAGTTTTCAAACCTCTTTGGCTTAAGTTGAAGGTTAGAATGTATAGAACACTGTGGTACAACAACAAACTGAACTTATACATGTCCATTCCACAATTCCTAATGATAAAATATTGATTTTCAAATAAGTATCTGGCCTCTCAGAGTATAGGGTACGCTTTCCTTCTTTCAGTTTTGGCCATTTTGAGCACACAAATGGTTTGTCCCTAAGCTTGGCAGAGGTCCTCAGCATCATCACTGCTGGCCTCTTGGAATGATCTTCAGTAGTCATGGGGTTGCCTTGTGCACTTTGGGATGTTGAGCAGCATCCCGGGCCTTGGCTCACTAGAGTCCCAGCGAGCTCCACTGTCCCACATTTAACCCAAGTGCATTGTTCCAAGGAAAATAACTGGAGATAATTGTCAAATACTGATGATTGATGAGAACACGAACACCCGCAGCTGAGATTCACTTGGTTAAAAGTTTGCCATGGAAGCAAACTGCTGTGCTTTAAAGGATGCTGCTTTGCTCTTGTACCATGATGACTAAAACTTGGTCAGCTGTCTTTTACTAACAGGAGAAAGCACATTGTTAAAGATGGGGGGAAAAATGAGACCAAAGGAGAAAGTGTCGCTGTAGTCAGTAGAACCACCACATACATAGCTATGGGCGACGGAGATCCCCCGAAAAGTGGGGGCTTCCTCCCAGACCCCAGATTATGCATAAACCACACTCAAACACCTGTTTCACATAGAGATTCCTTATTAAGTGGGGAAGAAAAAACTAAAGTGGCTGCTTTCTGACTCCGGCCAAAAAGCAGCAAATATCCTTGCAGGTGTAATTCTTAAGAGGAGCGAAAGGGGAGGTCTGGGTTAGAAAGGGCGAGGATGCCGTGGTAAAGGAGATAGGGGTCAAGGGAGAAGGGCGAGGGGAGAAGGGAAAGAGGCAAGGGATATTTGTCACGGAGGGACAATTGACTGCCACTGGACAGAAGGAAGACAGACATGGCACATAGACAAATGGCAGTTTATAAAGGTGAAGGGGGAAATCCCATGTTACGATGAGGTGTTTAATTTTAATTGGACTTGTTAATTAGGTGAGCCAAAGGGGGCTTCTGACTGCTGGACTTTGTAGTCAGCCTTGGGAGGAAGTAGCCAAATAAAGGAATAGACCTTGGTGGCTAGCTTTAGGAGTGTAATCGAAGGGTTTCTAGCAAGGCAGAGAGAATGGAACAGGAGAGCAAGACCAGCAAGAGCCATATACTTGAGTGGGCTAGTATCCCTTTAAAAGGTCTGCATACTTCTATGTGTGTTTTATAAGGACAGTGGAAACTTCTAGCTCCTTCCCTTGGGACACTGTAAGGAGGACAATTTCCCCATCTTGGCTTCAGTCTCTCTGGCGTTGTCTAGAGCAGAGACATTGGATTCTCTAACGAGGGAGACATGAATGTTTGTGTTTTAGGAGCTTATCCCCAGTCTCTCCTGGTTTTCTCTAGTCTGGGAGACATGCATGGATGTTTGTATTTTAGAAGCAACTGGCTTGCCACTGTAGAATCTACACTTTAATCTGCCTTCACAGACTTTCCCATGGTGCTTTTATGACTCTGCATGCCCAGGCTGTACCTCAGACTTTTAGGAGGGGCTCTGGGCATTGGTAAGGGATTAGTATCTTCGAAATCATTTTTGGGAGTTCTAAACACTCCCTCCCAATTCTTCTTGCAAGTATACCTTCACTGCTTTGTGTGTCTTGTTAAAGCCTAGCTCAGGCTGTTCTTTGTACTGGAGATGTTATCCAGCCAGGTTTTATGTTTCCTCTTCCAGGGACAGTCACCTTTAAGGTGCAAGAGATGAATAATACAATTTAGACCAGTCAGCAAAACCTCACTGGAGAAATAGTTTGGTGTCTCAAATTGCTGAAAATGATTCAACTCAATAAAAGGAAAGGCCATTCCTACTTTGTCTTCAACACATACACACACATGGGTGCACACACACATGCATACACATGCACACACACACGCATATGCACACACATGCACATACACCACATACACACATACAGACACATACACGTGCAAACATACACACATGCAGACACACGCGTGCATGCGCATGCGCGCACACACACTATAACATTAAGAAAGCTGAGTTTCTTTGATGGTGGAAACAGTCAGTGCAGGAAGCATGAAGTAACATGGTGCCCTAGTCTGAGTGGGTCAGCACCAGGTTCAGATAAATTCTAAAATCGAACCACTTTTCTTGTTTGCGTGTTTTGTTTCTCCCAGAAGAATATAAAAAATCATTTTGAACAGAGACCCAGCATCTGCCACAGTGCAGTTAGGAACTAGATTTTAACAACACAGGCACCTCCACCTATCCCAGAGAGAGACACTCTCCACCCAATGAGTAGGAGAAGGAAAGTATCACTGGCACTATTCTCAATTTTCTTTGTCCGTTCTGGTCCCTGGATAAACCATGTATGGTGTTTCTTGGTAAAGAGCTCACATCAAAGTTGCTATCACAGAAAATGTTCTTTAATATCAGTATTCTTCTTAACACTAAACAAGGAGAGATGAGAATGCATGGGGTAGTGGGAGATGGAACGAAGTTGCCTGGCATCCCTGTGGTCTGCCAGGCACCAGACCAGGGGCCGCCCACTAGAATTTGCTCTAGGAAGGAATTTACTGGTGCTCATAGGAATCACAACAGGATAGAGGTGAAACCGGTAAGATCCAGGAGCTAAATCCCCAGAGCCTTGCCCAGGCTCACTCTGATGGTTGGAACTAACCCCAACCAGGATCTAACACAAGCTGGTGGCTTTTCTTTCTTGTCATTTGTCCACCTACCCCCACCCATTCAGCATTGATAGCGTCCAGGAAGCAGCGATCTGTCCTCTTCGACAGGCAGAAAATAAGACATTGGTGAAAACTCAATAGGAAAGATGTAAGAGTTCCGTGCTGGTCATTGGAAGAAGCAGGGACTCTTCCCTGTGGGTGTCACTTAAGATGTGATTTACTTTCGTCTATTTCTGAGAGGACAGTGTGAGAAAGAGTGAAGAAAGAAACAGTGACAGCTCCGGTGTGTCTGCAGCACCCACTGTGTGCAGCCGGGACTTTGTATGCCACCAGCTGCTAGGCTTTTCCTTGCAGATTATTCAAAACCAGGCAGCAGTAGGCGTTCACGCTCACTTTGTACTGTCCAAAGTCATGGACTGTCCATAGCAACTCCCTTTTGCTTATTGTCACCACATTGTTGAAGAAGCAAAGACCTTGACTGAAGGATGCCTGCTGATGCCACAGTGAGAACACAGCAGGCTACACTCCAGTTTTCCTGGTGCTTTCGTGGCTCTCTCATCTCCTGGGAGCCTAGTGGGCATCAGCGACAACAATGAAGAGACAGGAAGCCCAGACACATCAACACGATTGGCCAACTCTGCTTGCTTTGGGGAACACGTGTTTCCTAAAGTGCTAAATGACGTCCTAGTTCCAAATCACAGGACTAAATATTTTCCTTAGACATATCTCGCGCTGCTTTTTTTTTTGCCAAAATAATTCCCATGACCCTTGGAGTCACCTCCTTCGTTTATTCCCATACACGCTTCTTCTGGGTTGTAAAACAATCTGGCTGAAGGCTAATGTGCCAGTATCCAGTGGCATGTCCAACAAAGCTGTTACTTTATCGGAAAGCCGTGTAAGCCCCTCTCAGAAACTGAACCTTCCCGGGAAGGAGTTGGAGCCCATTAGAAAATTAAAAGTGCTGTTTAGTTAGGAGATAGGAGTGACAAGTTTCTCGAGTGCCTCAGCTGAAGGTCAAGAGTTTCAGTCACTTGATGCATTCATGACGGAAAGCTTGGTGGCCACAAAGGACATCTACACAGATTCATCACTCCCAAGAACAAGGAATGGGCTTACGCTATTACAGGAACCCAAATTTGAGGTCTGCCACGAAAGAAATTGTTTTTCACTCAGCCAACACCCCAAAGGCAACTGGAGTTGGTTTAGTTGTTGATTGCTTTGCAGAGCCAGAGAAAGAAAATTAATTAAAGTCAATGCTCAGTAGACTTAGCTGCTATTAAACAGCATTAAAAATCTGATTTAATTTGCAAACCGATTGAATGAGAGAACAACAGTACTTTTCTTTCTCAAATTGAGCAAAGCGCATTATTTAACTCACTGATAAATCTTTAAATCGAAATAAGCCAGAGAATACAAGCCAGTCAAAGTGGCAAAATCCATTGAAAATGTACATAGAGAGAAACCGGCTACAACAATTGAGGCTGGGAAATAGTTCAGCGTCATGAGAGACTGCCGTGCCATGCTGAAGACAACCAGTTCATGCTGGTCATTTAGATTCCTCTAAGTAAGAAACATTCTTTTTCTTCCAGCTCTCCTTTCCTTTCCGCTCTTTCTTGTTGAGTGTGCACTTAGGAGTGGACCAAACCTATCACTAATTCGTATCTATACACCGTGGATGCTGATGCAGAACATGATGCACCTGTTACCCAGCCATGTAAAATGAAACATAGTTATTACAGAAACAAAGAGACTCAGATAAAACGCTCTCAGATTAGTGAGATTTAGCGGGCAAAACATTAGGAGACTCCTTTTAAAAATTTGGAAGATAGCATTTAGAACATGAAGACTTTTTTCTTTTTTTCTTTTCTCTCTCCTTCCCTCCCTTCCTTTTTCCCTTCTTTTTTTTTAAGCCTCATTACAAAGAAGTGGCCCTCAGATAAGGACAACAATTTTAGTACTTACAGAATGCTTCCTATTTCTATTGGCCTTTGACTCCTTGATCAACACTCTTATTAAAATTTCCCTCTGGTTTGTTTGCTTTACAAATGAACAAAAGTCCACCCAAAATTCCACACAAACCAAGTAGAAAATACGGTGCTGATATCCAAGTTGTATTTCACATCAAAATTTCAACTTAATTTGTGCACAGTATGAGAGGGACAAAATATGTAGATGATTTCTATTTTTAGCTCATGTGTGATGACAAAAATATGGTGCAAATTTTATTTCATCTTGTGAAATGGTATGCACTCAGGGCTGCATTTTTATGTGTTAGAGTTTATAGTATTAGATGACTGAAAATCTTGAATACTCTCTGTGAAGTAGACTTCAGGGGCAGTCAATGCCATATTGTATCCCTCCAACCTACAGATTCTTTTTCGTGGATCACTTATTACTATTACTGATCATGTTATTCGGCTTTGCCTCGCTTCCGAGCTTCCATTCTGTGAGCTTCCATTCTGTGACTGGTTGGCCCATTGTTTTAGAGTTTCTGGTGGCGGAGGAGCACGGAGCCGGGCAAAGCCCCTGTCAACAGGCTGAGTGAGCAAAAGAGAGGAACAGGAAGCAGTCCCCGCCCTGTGCCCCGCAAACCCTGAGGGCATCTTCCCAATGTTCCACCACCTTCTCCGGGGAAAGATGTCACAACACCACTCTGAGGATCCAACCTTTAACCTTTGGGTCTTTGGCAGACACTGAACACCTGAATTGTGGCTCTAAGCATTGCTGAGCTTGCTGGTGAGTTCCGGTTCCTACACCCAGAAATCCTCACTACCCTAGTCTGCTGCCTAGATAGTGGCTGCTCTCAAGCATCGCCTCCCCTTTCCTCTGTCTTCCTGTTTGGTTTGCCATTACGCAGGATGAGAAGGTAGGAAGAGAACAGAACTGGGGTGTTGGTTACATCTGTTTTCCTCGCTGGGAGGTCTCTTCATTGGCAGAGCCACAGCTGAGAGCCGCAGCTGCTGCCAGATGGCCCTTTATACATAACTGCTCTTTCTGGATCTCAGTCAAGACTGCTTTCCTTTATCACCTCAGAGCTGGGAGGTGGAAAGCCCGCTGCTGCTGTCACTGTCCCCGGGCATTGGTCTCATCCTGGTTTTCTGTAAGCCCTATTCAGGACTTGGTAGACGGCTTTTAGTACAAAGCTCCCTGGGCATGTTTCTTACAATGTGTCATCCAAACCGCATCCTCCACTCCTTTGAATTTACCCACAATTTGGTGACTTTAAACTTAATGAACAAAGTACACGAAACCAAGTGAATAATGAAGGAAAAAAATATAATGAATAAGTCCTAATTAGCATGTGAAATGGGAAGCAGTTGGCTTTTGAACAAAGAGCCATCGACAAAGGGAGAAACCGTTTAGGAAGAAACATTTTACCTGGGAAAAGCATCTCTTTACACCCAGCCAGGAAATTTTGCTATGGTAAAGAGGAGACTGTGATACAATGAACGACATCTCCAACTCTCTTTTCAATAACTCACTGAACCGGATGAAAACACCTTCCCCAAAGTTACTCTCTGAGTTGTGTGCTCTTTGCAAGGGAATCTCCACAGTCGACAAGCGAAGTCACCCTTTTCATTTTCAGGGTTTAGGCGGATAACGAGGAATCTAGCTTTTAGTGGGCTTGAACTTGACGTGAGCTATCACGGTGAGTTTGTAATATTCTGACACCCTTCTGTTTACCGTCAAAACTATTCCTAGAACGGAGACAGAATAAGAAACTGGACCTAGCCGGGCCAGACAGTGTTTGAAAGAATACAGTTTCCGTGTAATTATTTCGGGGCATAACCTAGCCATGCGGGCGGCCGGGCCTGCCGCTCCTATTATTTCAACAACGTGAACCGCTAGCAACCAGTTCAGCACTCAGCCCTCGTCACAGAAATCTTTTGTGTAGATAGTGACTAGCAGAGAGAGTCACAGCTGGATCAACGTGCAGAGATTAAGAGACTGGTGAACGTTCAGTCATAGCTGGGACGTCTGTATTTCACCCTGCTTCCTACAAGACTCAGAGGCCATCACAAAGCAGGCCAAAGACTGAAAGAGCCAGGGAGAGTGGGGACTGCCGGGAAACGGTTTTCCAGATGGCACAGGGAAGTCGCATACAGGAACAAGAGGCACAAGAACTGCATGGGGTCAAGCCATCCCACACCCTAGTGTGTTCGGGGAGGGACTCATGAAAACCCAGCCCTAACTGCTGAACTATTGTCAACTAATGGCTGGTACGGGGGCGAGAATCAGTTTTCCTTCGAGGTGGTTTCAGGTAAGCTGGCCATGCTCCAGCGGATGCCCCTCTGCGCATGCACATACCGGCAAAAGTAAGTGGACTGTGAGTTTAAAAACGAGCACACAAAGTGGAGAGGGAAAAGGGCTGGACTGGTGTTGGGAAGAAAGTGGGGGTGGATTCAGTCAAAACACGCTGTATCCATGTAGGAGACTGTCAAACAATAAACTGTGAAGGATACACAAATTTGAAAGATTAAAAAACATGTCCACCTTCATCATCACGAACAGGAAATGAGCTGAACAGAGCTAGGGCGATGAGTGCTTGATAATGGATCCAGTTTTAAAATTACTGTGGATGGGAAGAATTACAAACTGTAAGCCAAGAATCCTTTACAACTCTTTGCCTTAGAATTCTTACAGCCGTTATCACAGCCTGCTGGTGGTCCTAATGTTAGTTCATACTTCTAGATTAGGAGTCTTTGCTCACCCCCTTCACAGTGGGGACAAAGAGATGCTTTCCAAGTGAAAGCTGCTTACGCCTTCTGCAGTTTAGGATGGCAGACTCTACAGTCCTCATTTTACACATTAGAGGAAAAGCAGTGTTATACCGGCATGTGAGAAGATCTGAGTGTTGAAATGTACTGATCAATTAACGAGGGCTCAAAGGGGCTCGCAGAGACAGGAGTGACAACCAGGGATCCTGCATGGGCCTGTGCTAGGTCTTCTGCATGCATGTTATAGCTGTGTAACTTGTTGTTCTTGTGGGACTCCTAACAGTGGGAGCAAGGGCTTTCTCTGACTCTTTTGCCTCTTTGGGGGGACCTTTTTCCTTCTACTAGGTTGCCTTTTTCAGTCCTGATATGCGGGTATGTATCTAATCCTATTGCAACTTGTTATACCATGTTTGGTTGATATCCCTGTTAGACCTGTTCTTCTCTGACGGGAAATGGAGGAGGTGTGAATCTAGTGGAGAGAGGGTGGGGTAGGGGGGAGAGAAAGGAGGGAGACCTTCAGTTGGGATGTACCATATGAGAGAAGAATAAGTAAATAAATTAATTAATTTTAAAAAATTTAGAAAGGATTTTAGAAACCGAACAGCCCAAGTCCATGTTTCTCATCTATGGAAACCCAAAATGGATAAGGCCTTTTCACCCTCTCTGATTTCCATCACTTTGCTCATGTGAGTGCTAAGCCAAGTAAACAAATCCCACGATTCCATGCAAATTTTGGAGAGCCGGGAACATAGTTCAGGGATAGAATTCCTGTCTCACGTACGCCGTGCTGTGGGTTCTAGTCTAGCCACGCAGTAACAAACAAAGCTTTACACTGTAACTTATCTGACAACTTGAATAGAATCTTTCATCAGGACGAGACAGTCACAGCTCCGTTTTCTCCTGGGTTCTGAAGCCCACAGGTGATCCTGCCCATAGCTTGAGCCCCCACACTGGGCTGGAGTGCCCCTGAAGGGATGCAGAGAGCTTGTGTTAGCTCTGCGGAGCATTTAGATCTTAGAGAGGAACATGGAATTAGCTGACAGACATCAGCACTGTGAGAACTGGAGGAAGTGATTGAAATGGAAGCACTAGATCATGCTACATATTTTTTTACTGACAGAAAGATTATTATTATTATAAAACTGAATTTTTGGCATCTACTATTATGAAAATAAGTGACACATGATAATAAAAAAGAATTAGGGAACACAGATTGTGTACACAACCTGAGTCCAGGATGTGTTACTTGGTGCTGACCAGGTCATTCTGAGCCATTCATGAATTTGTGACTACTTATGAATGAACTAAAATATGCATCCTCTACTACCCATTTTCAATCTCATAAGCAACTTGACACAGGCTATAGTCATCTGGGAAGGGAATGTCAACTGAGAAAATGCCTTCATAAGATTGGCAGTAGGCGAGTCTATGGGGTATTCCCATGATAAATGATAGATGTGAGAGGACCCAGTCCACTCTGGGTGGTGCCACCTCTAGGCATGTGGTCCTGTGTTGTGTGAGAAAGCAAGATGAGCAAGCCATGAAGAACAAATCAGTTAGCAGCACTCCCCCACAGTCTCTGTTTCAGTTCCTTCTCCAAGGTTCCCACCTTGTATTTCTGCTCCAAGTTTCCTCAGTGATGGTCTGTGACTTGAGAGCCCAAAGATAAAATAAGCCCTTTCTTCCTCTGAGTTGGTTCGGATCTCATCACAGCAGCAGAAAGTAAACTAGGACACTACCTTGTCGGGAGAAAAATTTTTATTTTGGCTCACGATATCTGAGGTTTCAGTTTCTGGCAATATGTTCCCTTTATTTTGACGTGTGGTAGCATATACAATGTATTTTGGTGAGAAGTGCATCACAAATGCTTACCCAATTTGTGTTGGCTAAGAGAGGAGGAAGAGGTCAAGGAAGAAGACAAGGAGGAGGAAGAGAAATAGAGAAAAAAGAGAAAGAAAGATTATATGGTCACTGTCCAGCATTGTCTTTAAGGGTTTGCTTCAGTGGCCTAACTTCTTTCCAACAGGCTCTACCTACTAAAGGTTCCAGAACTGACTTGTAAGTCCAGAGCTAGTGAACTGCACTAGAACTTTTTTCATAACTGCACTGGTTTTGCTTGGAAGGTACCAACTTCTAAGCTTTTCCAGTGTACAACAATAGTCATTGTTGAACTCCCAGGCCATATCGTGTAAGGAAGTCAATACTGTGTGTGTGTATACACATGTGTTGTATGTGTGTATGCATATATGTGTTTGTATGTGTGTGTATATACATACACAGGCACACACACAATATTATATTTGTACTGTTCCTCTAGAAAACCATGCTTAATACAATATGTCTATTATTTTTTAAATGGCTAATTGTTCTACCAAATAACTAACCTCTCTGGTTTTAAAAACTTAATAAATGAAAGTCTTTGGCCTTGAAAGTGTGAAGAACTATTTATGAATCACTAAGAGCATACCAAACTAAGAATGTTTGGTGATTTGTGTTCTGATGGTCAAGAATATGAGTTCTAGAACTAGAAGCTTACTTTTATTTCTTACCAGCTGTGTCTCCATTTCTTAGTGTATAACATGAGGATTATCTAAGATGTGCCTCCTTAGAATTATTGTGTGGATTAATACGTTAGCATAGTTGAGCCCAGTAGATGAAACCACCCAAGAATTACCATCTCTCTGTAAGCATGGATAAATATGCAAACAAGACACACTTTTACCATGGAGAAGGCAGCAGGGTATACTTTTTGATGCCACGGTCAAAGACAGATTGGCCAAACTTGTGATGCCCAAACACGCACATCTCATGAAGTGGATGGCTTTCCTCTCTGGCTTTCTCTGCACTGCTGGGTAGATGGGGAAACACAGCAGAGGGTTTTCCTTGGTTTTAAGACATTTCAAGGGCTATTGAGTAGGTAAAAACCACGGCAAAGGTAAAGAATTCATTGGCCCCGCAGGATCCCAGCTGCTAACCAGCACTTTGTCCTCTGTAAACACAGCTGAAATGACTCGAAAAGGGGGTGTGGTGGGTGAGGTGGGGAGGGGGGTTCTGCACTGATTTCCCTTCTGAGGAAATGACTTTTGAAACCATTGCCTAGTCTCAAAACTTTATGCTCCAGTCCTTCTTCTTAAAGTTACCCACAACAATATTTACAGACATCACAGACCTTCTGAGAATGTGATGTCTTGCATTCCAAGTAATCCTGTCTTCTGACGAAAGGGTGGATTTTTATTTTCCTTAGTAAGTTGCCCTCTTAGCAAGTTTTGCCTCTTCTTTGCTCTGAAAGCAGTAGGCCAGCTTCGAGGCAACAAAAATCCTGCTCCAAATATTAAGTCTCCCCTTATGCAAATTAATCATGGCACATATATCATGCTTTTAGAGATTATTCAATGACATTCTAAGATTCAGTGTAATGATTTACATAAAGCAGAATATAAAAGTTTTCATCAGTATGCTCTTAGGCTTATGAAACATATTAGGTATATTTGCTCGTACTATAGTGAAATGACTGAAAGGAAATACAGGAAATATTTTATTAGATCGTTTGAGAGATGAGCAAGCATTTCCTTGTTACCTACATCTGGACCAGATATACTTAGAGAGGAAACAGAACCTACAGCACATGCTGTTTGAATAATAAAGCATTTTATGCTCATAGATGTCTGGAGCTGTGTGGCTCAGTACCGGAGTATGTTCCTCTAACTGAAGACTCAGTTCAAGGTTTCTAATTACGGTTACCCTGTCACTCTCACAGCGGGCTCCAAGCACCACATTCTCTTGGGATAATGTTCCAAACAGGAAGAAAGAGAACACACGGGCCTGCCTTAATAAAGCTCTCTCTGTTTATCAGGAAGGGGAACGCTCCCCCAAAGCCTGCTAAAACCTGCTCTTCCTTTCCCTTGGTCTAAACTGAATCTTCTATCCTTCCCTGGACAAAGATCACATTATCTGGCAAAGATCAATTACAATACTTCCCTGGGAGCGAGGCACATAATCACTGGGAAACAAAACACAGCAAAACAAACAAGACAAAACAATGCCATTTCACCAAGGAAGACAAGGGCATCCACAACTCTGTAATCATCAGTCTTCCATAACTGACCCTGCCTCTCCCAATGTATCTCCCAAGTAGCCTATCATGGTTAAGTATTTGTTTCAAAATTCTACTTTAACTATGATAAGATAAAGAAAACTATGAGAAAGATCAACGCTATTTTGAAATCAACTCATTGTAGGTTTTTAAAAAAAGGAATATAGAAAAGAATATGGTAATGTTTGGGACTATAGGTCTGTTTAAGGAGACTTGTCTAGCATGTGGGAGGCCCTCCCTGTGTTCATCTAACAATGCATACATGCACACGCACACACACACACAAAAAAAAAAAAACCAGTTTTTGCTCGTGCTCCTTCCAGCAAATCTAGCAGGTTACCCTTGGAACTGTTGGCAATCCCGTGTGTGGCACTTTCCTAACGGTCGTGATGGGATTTCTCCTTATAAAGAACGATGACGGCTTGATTATTCCATGACTTGACTGAAGATGGTCCAACAAAAAGAAATACTCTAAAGTGTCTGGATGAAGAGAACAAATAGCATTCCTTGCTAAGACTGGCTGGCCAGTAGCAAGATTGCGAAGACACAGGAGACTATTGTCTGAAGATACCTGTACTCTGCACTAGCAAAGTCAAGAAGGTCAGCAAAACGCTAGCGTCATCAGTGAGCACTGAACATCTCCCATAGAGTTACTTCACCTATGGTGCCTACACCAGTATGTGGACCTTCCTGGCCAGCTGATATGTGATAAAAACTTTTCCTGGAGCAATGCAACACACACGTCTACTCACCCCAGACTGGGAAACCATGACCGACCAAAATCTGACTTGGTGAGACAAGGAATTTTATTGAGGGTTACTTACAGGAGTATGGATGAGGGGTTACTTACAGGAGTAGAAATGGCTTACAGACAGCTGCATTACCCATACCCACCCCAGTATGGATGACAGCTCACAAAAGCAGAGCAACCTGGTGCACACTGCACAGCCTGCAGGTTGGAGAGTGTTCTTTTCAAGTGACTCCGGTCTAAAGGTCTCCCAGGCTGCTGCTCTAACCTCAGAGTCTTCTTCAGTTTGGCCAAGTGTGCAGTAGGAAGCTAGTACATGACTTTGAAAATGACATGGACCCTGCTTTTCTCATCTACAGGGTTAAGACAGGGTCCCGGCTTCTCTTCTGAACAACAGTGTATCTCACCATCCAATAGCACAAGAGGGCTCAGGTCAGTTTATAAGAGAGCACATAGCAATGGGGGCAGATTGAACCCCATATTTGACAGTGTTTATTGATACTTCCGAAGTCCTTTCCTTGAGATCTCTGCCACTCCTTTACTTAGCTAATAAACACTGAGCATCTACGTTGTGCTAGACATTATTCTAATGTGTGAGGCCAGTACCACATGTAGAACACAAGTCCTTTCTCTCATAAGCAGAATTGAGGTGAACCAACTGCCGGAGCCAAAGATGTTCCTTGCTATATTCTTAAATCCCCAGAGAAGTTTGCAAACAAAAGGGAGGCGTTATTAGAATTCTGTTCTGGTATCTTCTTGACAAGGGCTAAGTTAGGGGAAGCAATAAGGAAATTCCAAAAGGGTTGTCGGTAACACAGTCACCTGTAAACTCCCTGTAAGAAGCAGTGACTAGTAGAGGAACAAAAGAAAAAGGAAGAAGTTATTTTTGTCCCTTATATGCCTTGTTATCTCCTGGGAAAGACATTCCCATTATGAGTTTTAAAAATGACTTAGAAACACACCAACAAAGATAAACAAGAAAGTTGTCCTATTGAAATAATCTTGCTATGTATATAATTTTATTTTTGAGACAAGATTTCATGGACCCAAGAGTGTCTTTGAACTCGTGTAGTCAAGGATGCCCTTGAACTCCTTATTCTCCTACCTGTGTATTCTGAATGCTGGGCTTAGAGGAATGCTACCCTGTCCAGTTTAACACTGCTGGAATCACAAGCGAGGTCTCATGCATGCCGGGTAGGCACTCTGATAACTGAGGGTCTTTCCCAACCCTGAAGTCATTTCTAGTGATGGGTCACATGGCAGCACGTGTCCACGTAAGCATGTGCTTCCTTAAGCAGTCTGTCAGGTAGGTCTGTTTGCAAACTGTATACAAGCCAAGAGCCTGCTCTGCTGCCAACAGCTAGCACAAAATACCCAATGTCAGCTCCTAAACAAGGCACGTGTGGACATTCTCTCATATCAAAACCCCAACCAGCGCTAACCTTTTCATTCTATTTGAGCAATGATGCAAAGAAGTAATAAAATTAGCTGCACATGAGTGGAGAATCATCAGGACTTGAGGCTTTTGCCAAATTGTCCCAACAGATGTTAGTTTTAATAATCTTGAAGATTTTAAATAATTACTTATTTGACCAATAAACTGGTAACACTAATGATACACTTTTAATTATCTCTAGACCCTCACAGATTTTGTTGTTATCGAAAATAGCGTGAAATGTCAAGGCAGTAATTAAAGACTGGCTTTGGTGTCCTCCCCATGTGGGGAGCTTGTGTCGTGTGGGCTTACAAATGAGAGCAGAAAATAATATAATTATGAAACAAATCGAAAGTATTTCAGAGAAACATGGATTACTTTCTAAAACTTTTAATACAGCAATTAAAATAAACGCTGATCATTTAGTCCCTTAAGCCCTTCTCTGAGGAAAAGAAAGTGAGGTAGAGAGGATTACACAAAATAAGAAAATGCATCTAATAACAGAGGCTACAGCATTAATAAGTGCTTGGGCAAATGAAATCTTTGATAAACAATACCTTATGAACCGATACAACCATCAATGGGTACAGGGAAACATTCAAGGTGTGGACTGATAGAACCAGAAACTATGTTTTGTTTGTTTGTTTGTTTTTCTTCGTCTTGCTATGAAAACTCTCAAATATGCAGACACAGTGAAAGATCTGTATGGAACACACCTGTATGTCCATATGCATTTCAGAAGCAGATGAGTTTGTATAAGACAGAAGCAAGGGGAAACATGAGAGGAACAAGATGAGAATTTCCTCAGGGTCATGGTTTAAAACTTCAGCATAATAATCTAAAACTATTGCAAACCCAAATGATAAGATTAACTGCGAACACCCATTTTCAAGCATAGTGGAACAGTAAAGTACTCACAAGTCATCAGGAAATGGACAAGATCTACCCACAGGTAAGACTTTTATCTTACTGAATCACATGAAGGTAAAGTAAACTGAAAAGCACATACTTATTCTTTTAAAAAAAATTGCACTCAGCATTATATAGATGTAAATTCATCTAAAATAATGTGCAAGTTTTCACAAACTCAATAAAATATTTTCAATAATTTTCACAAAAACTATTTTTAAATTTTATTTAAAAGAAACTGAAGACAATCTTAGAAAGCAAAATCTACCAAGTAGCATCAAAAACATTAAAATATTTCAAAAGAGAAATGATTAGAATAATGGTACAAGAATTTCCATGGGTACAATAAAGCATCCAGATGCATATTTTTATTGATACATGAAGATTTTAATCCTTAAGTTCTTAAAAGGATTTTCCAACCATTAAAGAGAGATACAGTATATAGTCAATATTGTTTGATCAATTGTGCAGCTATTTGAATAAATTTTAATGAATATTTTTTATTTTTAACAAGTTATAAACAGACTGAGTTGAATATTTTAAAGGCAAAAAAATTCCTAATATTCTTGTACTAAATATGACAGATCTCAGCAAAGTCAGAAAACTATAAGTAGTAACTGAAGATATGGATCAGTTTCACAAGTAATTTATTCAAATATTTATGTTCAATAGAAACTGCAATCAACAAAGTAAAACAATATCAATAGAAAAACATACCTGTCATATAAATTAGTAATGTTTTAACTTAATAAACAAAATGTTCTTGAAGGTCAATGACTTATTTTCTCTGAGGAAGTTGGATAAAGAACATAAGAATGCTGGTCAATTGAAAGTAAACACAAGCCAACAAAATATCAAAATTTCACAGATTGTCTCATTAATAAAGGAATCTGATATATTACTTTAGGACTTCTAAGCAAAGGTTTCAAAATTATTAATAATACTGGACAGAGATAATAGAAATTTATATGTACTTGCTAGGTTTATGGGTCAGTCTAACTTGTACACTGTTTAGTATTGGGCTGAAGAAATTGGTTCAGCAGTTAAGAACACTGACAATCCCACAGAAGACCCAAGTTCAATTCCTAGCACCCACATGTTGACTCATGAGCACGTTTCTTCAGTGTCAGGAGCTCTGATGCTCTCTATTGGCCAGCATGGGCACTGCATGCACTATACACTGACACATAAGCCAGCATATACACACTTTAAAAAAACAATTAGGAAGATCTAAATGTGAAAGATACCCAAGATCTTCTAATAGAAAAAGGAAACCATTGGACAGCATGCTCAGTATGAGATTATTTTTAATTTTAATTTATTTTTTGAAAGCATGCATATCAACATATACATTTAATATATATATATACACATACATACATACTTACATACATTGATATGAATAGAGAATATGTAAAATCACACACCAAGCTATTTAAATGTGTGTGTGTGTGTCTGAGAAGAGAGATAATAATGAATAATGAAAAAGTCTGATGGGAAACTTTTTTTTCTTTTATAAAATTCTTTGGACTTTAAAATGTTAACTTTTAATTATTTTGGAATAATTATGTGCTAAATAAATTTTCTTTTAAAATTATTTCATGGATTATGTATGGAGGTCAGAAGCCATCTTTCTGGAATCAGTTGTCCTTCTACATACCATATGGATCTAGCTCAGCCTAGGCAGCAAGTGCCTTTACCCACTGAGCCATCTTGATGGCCCTGTGAATGTTCTTAATGAGATTTTGTCATATACTATGCAAAACCGTGAAACAATTAAAAACGTAAGGAAAACGGAATGGATCATAAAACGATTGCCACAGGAAAAGGAGAATGGGTTCTGTGATTTCTTTAATGAGAAGAGACAAGAAGAATGCCCGCGTGCTTGTATCTTGAACGTGTTGGAGTTAACTGTATAGTGACCTCTCGGTTATTTTCATTCCACTGGGTGGGCCCTGTCATCTGCACCTAATAACTTGTTATCTTCACGGAGTCCTCACTTAAGAAGCATGCCAACCATTATTATAGATAGATATCTTGGATGAGAGGACCCCACCTGCCAATTGTGGTTAAGAGTCTCTTGCCCAAGGGGGCCAGGACAGATGAAGCTGCTCCCTGCGCGAGAGGGAGTGTATCACACCTTCCACGAATAGCAGGCATTTATCATGGGTGACAACTGATAGTCCTAAGAGATGCCCTTTGTTGAGTATGTGCTGGGTGCCAAACACTGCCCTAAACTCCTTACATCATTACTTAATTGAGTCTCATTAATAGATCCCTAAGATTATGACTCCTTTTACTGCTTTCAGGGCCGAAAGAAACTCATCACTTGGGCTTAGTCAAGGCCCCAAGATGTAGGATGGCATTACATCAGCACTTGCTGTCTCCAATGGTCAGACTTTGTCTCTGTTCAGCACTTAGGGTAACACGGTGTAGTATCTAGAAGGAGGGATTTTTTTTTTACAACAGGAAAATAAAAACCTCAAACTGCCAATGTATGAAATTTTCTGCTCCGTTTTCAAAGCTACAATATCCTGTCAGGAGCATTTTCAAGAAATGCTAATGTCTGGCAAGAGCAACTATAGGTGCAGAGATCAAATTTCCTCCAAAACAAAACAAAATGAGCCCAGAATTACAGCCCCTTCATCAAGTACCTGAATACAGGAACTTGACCTTGGCTTTCTCATGTGTGCCAGAATGGCTCTGTAAAGGTAGAAGCTTTGGGGGAAGAGATGATTAGAGACTCTTGGAGCCTATGGGGTTGAGCAAGATGTTACTGGGGGGAGTGACCAAAATTTGAGTTTCAGACTCAAGAGGATCATCTGGAAATACTAGAGGGTTATGATGGTGTGAATGAGAACGTCCCCCAAGGGGTCATGTTTGAAACCTTGGTCCTCGGGAAGTGGAACTGTTTTGTTGGAGGAGGTGTGTCACTGGAAGTAGGCTTTGAGGTCTCCAAAGACTTGAGACATTCCCTGTCTGTCAACCTGCCAATCAAGATGGGAGCCGCTGGCTCTCCTTCCACTATGCCTTTGCTCTGCCATCATGGACTCAAACCCTCTGAAATCACAAGCACAATTAAATGCTTTCATTTGTAAGTTGCTTTAGTCATGATGTTTTATTACAGTATTAAAAGAGAAATCAAGACAAGGCTGGCACACTCGCAGAAGATGGGGACCATTTTCTAATAATTGTCACTTTGGTTTACTGAGGAATACAGGGCAGGGTTAGCTATTCTCAGGCCACATTTTGAAATACCATTACTCCAAACGCAAACTATATATTGACATATTTAAAAAGAAATTTTAAAAAGTTCCATTTGGGGGCATGAAAGATGGCCTTAACTGTTTAGAGCACTGACTACTCTTCCAAAGGACCTGGGTTTGATTCCTAGTATCCACATTGTAGCTCACAACTGTCTATGACTCCAGTTCAAGAGGATCTGACTCTCTTTTCTTGCCTATCTTGGCATAGCATGAACATATACAAATATGTAAGTATACAAAGATATACATGTAAGCAAAATATCCATACTTATAAAAAAACAAACAACTTTTTTCCTTTCTTTTCTTCTTTGTTTTTAATGTTTTTAAGATACCTTCCATGGGAAGCTTGCAAGAGAAAGAGCACCTGATGGACATGCCCTTGCTAACTCAATAGTCAAGCAGTGAAATTGCTTTGTGATTTGGCAGAAACACCCAAATGCTGACAAGATAGCATCTTCACATATAAGCAAACCTGAGTGGAATATAAGCTAAGCTATTCTGTGTTGTAATAGGAGCAGCAGGCTATGTTCCTGGCACCTGGCCGCCCACATGGCTAGCTTTATACCCGAAATAATTACACTGAAACTGTATTCTTTCAAACACTTCTTGGCCCATTAATTCCAGCCTCTTATTGGCTAGCTCTTACATATTGATCTAACCCATTTCTAATATTCTGTGTAGTACCACAAGCTGGCTTACCAGGAAAGATCTTAACCTGCGTCTGTCTGGAGTGGGAGAATCATGGAGACTGCCTGACTCAGCTTCTTTCTCCCAGCATTCTATTCTGTCTACTCCGCCTACCTAATTTTCTGTCCTATCAGGCCAAGCAGTTTTCTTTATTAGTTAACCAATGAAAGCAACAGATAAGATACAAGACCCACCTCCATCAATTCTGCTATTGCCTGCAAGCAGGGACTAAATCATATCTACTGCTTAGCATTCAGTAGCACTGTGTAGAGCAATGGTAAAGTGGCAAGCAATTAGAACCCATCCAACAATTAGTATAAATGTCTCATAAGAAGGATATATATCTATACCCTTATATATATACATATATACTACAAAGAAATATGCATATATATGTGTGTGTGTTTTGTATGTATGCTTATAAAATAGCAAACCACAGAAAATTGGAGACCTCTTTTGCTGAACAACAAATCAATATATTTACTCATAAGAAAGGTATTCCTACCCAGCCATCTTTGAGAGTTAACATGTATAGATTTTATGTGGCAGCTACTAATTCAATGCCTTCTCTAGCAAGTAGGTCACTGAAGCAAAGCCATCGGGGATCTGAGAGAAAGGGAACAGTCTATACACACATTGCCCCTGTGAGGAAGCATTGAGACTGTTGCTCAATGTGATGTGAAGGCTCACCTGGTGAGTGTTTCAGCCCTTCACAGAGAAAGAATAAGGCTAGATTGTTTTCAGATTGACTAATGTAGACACCAGTCACTCCAAATATGGAAGGGATCACTAAGCCAGTTCACTTCCTCATGTTACCAAGCACTAAAACTTGAAGTTGACCTTTATGTGATCTTTAAGGGCTTGTCTATCCAGTCTTGTCTTCTTGGCTGTCCCCCTCTTCCAGCCTCAGCTTTTATCACCTTCAGTACGATGTGTCTTCACTAGGTTGAGTACCTCTTTTCGTGCTAAGTGTCTCAGTGTACACACCCATCTTATGAAACGTAAACTTGGAACCAGAAATGCTACCGGGCAGACTGTGAAGACACTGTTTGGTTATTGTTGTTTTCCTTTGGCTAATGTAAGCGTTTCATGGAGTCTTAATGACTGTGGCTCTATTTTCTTCCTCGGCGGTGCTGTAGTTGGGAACTCATCTTTCAAATGGCCATTGTCAAGCCTTACTGTCTCAGCCTTGGTAGGTTTTCTGTGCTCTTCTGTGCTCCAACATCATCACCTTCAAACTTCCCACCATCTGCCTACCACACAGAACTGTCTTATTCCAGACACCTCCCTGACTACTGGAGTCCCTCATTGCAGGAAACCTGGACAGCGTGAAAGCCCATATGCCTGGGTTCCACCTACAGATAGCCACCGTGGGGAAGTCAGTTTTTAGTCTACTGCTTTCCTCTGCAAGACTAACTTCTGACCCTCGTTGGGTGGGAAAAGGGGAGGCTCACACAAAAGTAGGGGCAGGGTGTGGACCCTCTTAGGATAATGTGCTACTAGCCTATGGTGCTCAAGTTCACTTTGGATCTAGGCTGTTGATGCTATCTCGTTCATTATTCAACTGCTTTGTGAGGTGTCTTTGTAAGCTTTCTCAGAATCTTCAGGAACCCTTTCCCGTCACAGGGAACACAGATTTGGTTTTTATCTTCTCTATATATACTTTCTTACTGGCTTAATCTTGGGTTGTTTGGGTTTCAGAAGAAAAGAATGTGATTATTCTTTTCCTTGAATCACCCCCCGGTCCTCCTCCTCCCTTTGCTGAGTCCATGGTTGACTGCTGAGGGCACGCTTAGGGCACAGATACCAATCAGCCTCTTAATAGCTGTAGTTTCATATGGAGAACACCACACATGTTTCTTGTTCTTCTCCCTTTTAGGCTGCATACTTGTGTCTAATCATTTTATTGGCAGTGGGGGAGATGCCAGAATATTTACAGAATCTGGATGATGGGAGCGTGCTGCTATTTAGGCTGTGTCTGGAGAATGCCAACATAATCAGTGAGGTCAGAAACATTTGGTCAAATGAGTATTTTCTAAATGATTATCATAATGCTGAGAGCTTGGAATACTTAACCAAACAACCACTTTGAAACAATCTTCGCACAATACCTGATCAATACTTTTATTTCTTAAAAATAGAAAAATCCTGTTTGAATTCTGTGTGGTTAACGTCTCTCAGGAGAATAGGCTTCTCTCTAACTGTTCTGTTGAGCATCAGGAAGGGACAGGAACATTCCTTAACAATGCTATAACTCGGCCTCATCCTCTAGAAAGTGACTGTAGTCATAGTTACTTGGAGATATAGTATGTTTGAGAGACTAATGAAAATTAGATACACTTCCCAAGATAAATGCACGCATGAAATCTGCCACAATGTCCAAGGGTCTCCTGTCTTCTTAAAAATAATCTACTTACCTTCCAGGCTCTTTAGAACTCATAGGACAGATGACTGTCAAAGTCTTGTGCAAATTTTTCTGATTTCATGATTCTCTTATAGTGCTTATGGCTGTGTATACCCAACCATTCTTTCAGGCCAAACCTTTGTGTGACTGGTTTGTGAGAGTTCTTGGGGATATAAAAACATGCTTCTTCTTCACCTCATTTAGTGAGGAAGACTCTCAAAGAATCAGGATCCAGAAGGAGTGGGGAGCTAGGCCTGCCTTAAAAACAGCTGGGAGTGGCTGACAGGCACCACCTCCTGGAGAAAAGGCGAAGTAAGTGTCCAAGTTGATCCCAGACACAGCTGTGCTTTGCTGGGGCCTGCAGAATGAAACTCTCCTTCACCTCTGGTTTAGTCTACCTTACTCTCCTTCAACAGCTCCTTTGCCTGTATTCTAACGATGGGCATCTACTCATTACGTCATGGAAAACACAGAATATTTTAAGTCAAAAATAAGAGTTCTGTTGATTGAAAGAATGCTACCTTTCACTGGAAATCTTATTGTAGTTAATCATTTGAAGACAAATGGGCTACAGTTGACGAAAAACTGTCAAATGATTTCAGGACGACTTGACATTAAATTGTTGATGAAATAATTGAAAGTACTTAGAAGCATTAGGGGAGATAAAAAGAAAATTAAAAAGCTGGGTGGGTCCCCCGCCTGTGGTCACTGTGCTCAGGGGGCTGTAGCATGAGAAGCACAAGCCCTAGGCTAGCCTGGGCTACATCAACAGGAAAGGAATTGATTTTGAATGAATGACGATGGCTAAAATAATCCTCGATAAGAGACTAATGCATAAAATACAATGAAAGAGTGCTTTAAAATTATTTTAATTATGCAAAATATCTTTTGATAATTAGCTAGACTTACTGTTTCATGTGTCTTTTAATTTTCTGTTAACATGCTTTGGATTTCATTGTAGGCTGCAATAAATGTGTGTGTGTATTTAATTCAAAAGATGAACTATTATAACTGTACATATTTCCACTATAAGTGAGAATATTTTTTTGCTTGTTTAATTTTTTAATAGAAATTCTTATTTTCAATTTGGTTCTGGTCACTGTGATCATACCAAACCTCATATGAAGCTGTGTGTCCCAAACAGACTCCTAAGAGGGCTGAGATCTGTAAAGTCTTGCTTCATTGTGAATTGACTTAAATAGGGAACAGTTATACCCAATTTATGCTTTATTTTTGCTTTATTTCCAATTAAAGAGGCAAGAATGATGTTGTTTTTGAGATTAGATCTGTTTCTTCACAATGAAGCAAACTCTCTGAAACTGGCTTAGATATATCTTAGGAAAACTTTTGAAGATCGAGTTAGTCAATGGAAGTGTCTTGTTGCCTGTCACATCTCAGAACCAGGTTGGTCACCCAGGGTACAAACTGGTTACAGTGGGCTTGACTATGATAGAGGTCAGAGACAGACTTTTGGAAATATAGCTTCTAAATGGATTATTATATTCTTCTGGCATTTTTTTTAATAAAGGGGCAGGGTACTGATGTTTTAGACCCAGACAAAATTTCTTTGACCTACGTAAAAATCCCCAGTCAGCCAAGTTCTTTGCTTCTCCCAAGGGGCTATTAGTCATTCCAGAGAGATTGTTTTATTTTGTTAAACTTACTTTCCAGATGGACATACCTATTTTTCCAGGAAAGCCAAATGTGCCTTATGAAATTTGAGAGGAATAATTAATCTTGTGAACGAGAGCACCTGAGGAAGGCAGACAGCAAACATTCTCAAGAAAATCAATAATAAACTAAAAAGGACCACCATATTTGTGGTATGTTTTTTTACGTTCCAGAAACTTTTCAAATACAGATGTTTCGTAACTACAGTCCCGAGCAATGCGTTTTGCTCTAATTTTGTAAATACAGGCATCAGGCTGAGAGCTGGTGAAGGGCAGTGACCAGGGTTTGAACCTAAGCGTGTCTGTCCTACAGTCCCTGCACTTGGGCCTGCAGGGTTCAGGATTTACAATTCAAGTTTGTGTGCCAACTTGACAACTTTGACAGCTTACTAAAAATGCACAGGTTTTCCCCAACTGGTGATTAATAAGTAAAGAGCGACTAAAGTTTTATAAAGACAAACCACGAGCAATGATCTCTCATTAAAGAATATGTCTAGCTAGTACTTGACAAATACTGTTAGTATGTGTTAATTGCTCATCAACTTAGATGAAATACTGTTTGCACAAACGCACACATGGATATAGGCTACTGTCCTATAGGAGCATATTTAGAACGGTTGCCATAGTCTTGAAGCACACTAGGGATGGATATCAGAGCTCTGCTGAGGCCCATTAAGGAAAAACTTCTCCTCTTCCTGGCATTCTCTCTCTCTCTCTCTCTCTCTCTCTCTCTCTCTCTCTCTCTAATGGAATCTACCGCTAGCCCTGGATAGAGAGACATGACACTCTGATCAACTCAAAAGATTAGTAATAGGTTTTCTGTAACCCCCTCCGCCTTCACACATCATAAGTCAGATCAAGAAACACAATTGAAAAAGCATATCAACAGGGATATTGAACAAAGCAACTGAGTCCCCTGCAGAACCAGGGCAAGAGAGCTTTATAGACTGTAGGTGAGCCATGATGATGTGTCCACCTTAAACTGGGTTAGTGCCCAAGTATGGTCAAAAGTTGAACGCTTAGGTCTGGACTTGGGAGACTGACAACTTCAGGGTAGGGCACTTTATTGGCTACCAAGAATGCAGAACTGGGTTTTGTTTGGAAACTCTCTGAGTAGGCAGGGTTTGGAGAAAGAGAAAGAAGAGAGACAGGCAAAGACAGAGAGCAACAGAGTCTCCAACTGAACCCAATTAGATTCCTTCTTCTCTTAAAGAGTTAATCCAGTTGGGCCTGTCAATTACCTGGCCAAGAATGACCCCTCAAGAATGCTGAAGTACTGATGGTCAAGGCGTCCTCATTCCTCCTATGAAACTATCCACACCATGCAGCTGCTTCCACGAGACTTGCCTTTTCCCCTCCCTCTTCTCTTTTGCACAGCTCCCAAGATTTACAGCTTGCCTGCCATACTTTCTCCTTTTAAATTACAGTAAGAATTTTCCTCAATCTTCCTCCAGAGCCCAGTTTTAAATTCTTTTATTAACCAGACTAAGAATCTGCAAGAGAGAATCTCCATTTCCCAGAAACAGAGTTACATTGTTTAGAACAATAACAACAGGGGCATCATCACAAATGCAAGTGAGTTCCCAGGGCTTATGTGTAGACAGTAGGAAGTGTGAGCAAGGCACAAGGAAACCATTGAACTAGAACTATAGGTAGTTCCTTTGGGGAATTAAACTGCCAGGCTGTCTCTAAGGGGGCAGAGAACAGTAGGCAGCAGGAAAATCCTTGTGAGTTAAGAGTTGGCCTTTGAGGAAGATAGTTTACACCTGGGGACAGGTAAGGGAAGTAGCGATTTTCTTGGTAAACAGACCCCACCTTATGCAATAGCCAGGAATTCAGAGGTTAGGCTTCTGTTTACCAGGCAGGTCAGAGTCCTTCTGAGCAGGACATTACCAATGTCCTGCTGGGAACCCACTTTGAACCTAACAAGAAAGAACAAAGCAGATAATTCAATCTGAAAAAGGATTGGTTCAATACAATGAATATAATATTAAGATAGCCAGGCGGGTTTGTTTAAAGGCCATTGAGGATGGACCCTTCTTTTATAAACTTTGGACCTGACCTCTTGTTTCCATCCTGAACCTTTGAAAGGAGTCCATCTTTAAATTACCATATGAAAAGGTGGAGCTATTTGGCCTTTATTAAGACCCCTTAAGGGAAAGTTTCTCCTTCCAGGTCAAAATAGTAGACTTGAGTGGAGAGACATCCTAAGCCACGGCCAACATTGTGTACTCCCTTCAATAGTCAATGGAGCTGACTTACTGTTCCCTTCCCCCTTAGAAAATTGGATTTATTGGAGGACTGACTAAGCAAAGCAAATGTTAGGACTAAAAGTCCTGTAAGGAAATAATGTGTTTATCTGTCTCCAAAGCCCCCCTCAATGCAGCCATTCCCACAGCTTCCATCCCATAGCATTTTGGAGTCTTACTTTCTTGAGCTACTCAGAGAGGTACCTCTCCTTCCCTTTGCCAACCATTTCTTGATCTTCATTGCAAAAAGCTCAGCCTTTTTCCTCTTCCATCCCTCTCCTTCGGCCTGCTGCCCTGTAGCTTCTCCCCCTGGCTCTAACAACATTGTCCCCATGCTTCCTTTTGAGTTCGTTTAAAATTCTTTTATTGTTGAGACGTAGGATGCAAAGGAAACTTCCATTTCCCCCAATGACATCGTGACTACTGAGCCCACCCACGACTTCCCCAGTAACATTGATAGAAATGCGTGTATTTCCGTAAAACAGGAAATCAAAACAAAACAAACAAAAGCCACCTTACATACATTGCTCAGATAAACCCCAGTGGAAAGAAATCTCTACCACACTCCTGAAAGTGTGCCTCTGGGAGAAGTGTTGATAATTACCTTAGCAAATATGGAATGGTATATGGTTTTAAAACTAGAGTCTTAATGGAAAAAAGGGAATAAAAGAAAAGAAAGGAAACATGACTGTCCCTATATAAGGTGGAGAAGAAGGTTTATTATTAATATGTGTGAGAGCATAAGTAGAGGCAGGGACCTCTGGGAAAGTCCAGAGTGTACTTGATCGTGAGCTGAGCCACGTGGGGAGAGCAGAAACAAGAAGGGAAGCAGGTGCAGCAGCCAGGAGGCCTAAAGGTACAAAGAGAGCGAGAAACCAAAACGGTTGGATTAGACAGGAAAGAGCAGCCCAGCTCCTGGGGGTTGGGGGTAGGGGGTAGGGGGTGGGAAGAGTTCAGGGTAGGGGGCATGGTGTGTACCAGCCAGAAGGGGCCTGTAACAGGCCGGGCCTGAGGATACAGGGAAAACCTGGAGGCTGGGTCCTCGTTGATTTATTAGACAGGCACCCCAGCCGTCTGTCCCAGGTTAAAACCTCGCAAGTCTGGACATAAAGAAGGTCATCTACAGCCAGTCTGCCAGCACCTAGGTCAGTGCTACGTGTCCAGGAAGTAGAGCAGATTTAAGCACAGACAACTAACTGTTCAGGTTTGTCAGCACCACCTTTCCGCCCACCATCTAGTACTTAAAGTGGAGAATATAAACCAGAAATGCCTTCCTAAAAACAAAGAGAACTGGAAAAGGGCAGGACGCACATGCGTGAACTACGGGGAGCATGGTGGAGTTTTGGGCCCAGGACGCAGGAGATTGAGAGGAGTTGCCTGTGAACCTAACAATCACCAGTGTTGGAACTGCTCTCATTCTTCATCACATACAAGGAAGACATTTGACTCAAGTGCTTCTCTGGGACTGTCCCGGGAAACATCAACTTGTTGGATACCAAATTAGAGGCGCAGGTTAGTCCGAACTTCCAGCTACTAAGGAGCCTGAAGAAAGAGGATCGTTAACTTAGCCAGCTTAGGCTATAGAGTAAGTTTACTGCCAGCCCAGACACCAGCCCAGTAGAGTCGGATTCTGTCTTAGAATAAAAAGAATGCCGGGGTTCTAGCTTAGGGGGTGAAAGATTGGCTAGTGTGTTTGGCATTCTAGATTAATCTCCTGCACTAAAAAGAAATTTACGAAAGAAAGAAAAAAAGATCATTTTTCCCTCTTCTTCTCCCCCTTCTCTCTTTCTTTTCTTTTATTTTTCTCTTGAAGCAGGAGACTTTACCCACTCTAGGCAAGTTCCATACACTGAGCTATGACCCCAAGCCCAAATGTGTTTTCCTTAGGCTAGCTCATGTAATGGTGCAGGCTGGACTCCAAGGTCCAACTGCCTAGAAGGCTGCTTGTTTTCCTGACTGGCCCATTATCTCCAGCCCCTTATTGGCTAACTCTCACATATTGGTTTAACCCATCTCCATTAATGTGTATCGCCACTTGACTGTGGCTTACTAGCACGAGTCTAACCAGCATCCGTCTAGGGCAGAAGAACCATGGTGTCTGCTTGTCTCTGCATTCTTCCTCCCAGATTTCTGATCTGTCTTCCCCGCCTATCTGAGTTCCACCCTATCAACTAGGCCAAAGCAGTTTTTTTAATAACCAATGAAAGCAACACAAATACAGAAGGTTCTCCTACACCAATATGACTCTGGTTCTCTCCATGCATTTGCAATTGAATTGCAAGGATTCCCATAGACCCTTCGCTAACAGAGAAAAAGATCAACAAGTTCCTCGTCATCCTTTCCATCCCCCACAAAGAGAAAATTCTTTAATAAAACCAAGCAGCAGCCTTAATGGACTCTTTAAAAAGCTGTTATAAGAATATAGCCCTAATAAAAGCAACCCTCTCTAGCTTATTCCAGCATGTGTCATACAGAAGGGAAGCACCCAATGGGCATTCAGGGAGGTATTGAAAATTGATTTAAAGCTCTGGCAACTTGAGGGAGCTGCAGCAAAGGGCTTGCCTTTCACAGTAGTACACACCTCTTCCTCCTCTCTCCTCCCTGGCCTGAGAAGTCACATAGGGGAATTACGGCTCTATGCACTTGTGTGCGCACACTCTGACTCTGTCTGCCGGAGCTGAGTTCCTGTTGGTTCTCATCAATCCAATCCAAGTATGTATATTCAGTTTGGAAGGGCATGGAGGACATGTCATCCTAAGGAAGGATTCTTGAGAAGGATGCGGCCAGGGCTACCTCTCCTTACAGACTGGTGTGAAAACGGCCAGGTGACGTTGCTCACCGGATGTCATTGCATCCTGAAGGCTGAAATGACGGTTTGTCTTTCATCCATATGAGACCGCTCTGCAGACTTCCCACATGAAAGCCATCCTGAGAAGGTGTAAGGTAACACTGGGTATTTGGTATGGTACCAAAAGAAAAGATGGCACACCTTTGTTTTGTACTAGAAGTTTCCTCCCGTGAACAACTGAGAAGGAAAATTTTGAACCTGAATGACAGTGCCCATTTTAGTGAACGATACTACATTTTAACCCCAAGAACAACAGAAAGTTTGTTTTAAGGCAGGTGTTTGCAGTAATGAACAGCAACACAGGCTTTGTCTGTGGGAATGTGTGTCTAGACTAAGTCAGTGACAGAGAAAGCTGGTGACTGAGATGAAGGGCATGGTATGCCAGGGCCACGTGGGCTTGAGAGGCAGAAGTGGAAGCCCAGGTGTGATGCCCCTGTCTTCAACAGGGTAAAGAAATCATGAAACCGAATTGATGCTCACGCCACACAGGGAAACCTTCAGGAATGAGTAGGACACATAGCCAGCACACAGTAGGCAATCTGTGCATTTTACTGAATGAAGATCATATAAATCACAGAAAAAAATCTCTATGCTTTGTGTTCTAGAGAATTCTTTGAACACACCTCTTCTGTTAGAGAGGGTAATGGGCTGTGATTACTTAAATTTAAGAGTCACCATTATTACCAGAATTGTGACATCAGGCGGAGCCTTGGCAGGAGACATCATGACTGCATTAGAGCCCCTTGAGGACCTGCCACGGGAGGTTGAGGTCTAAATCCCAGGCTAGGATCTACAAACGTGCCTCTGTTAGTACTAATGTCACCGGCCTGATACTTCAGCTGTGACTTTGGGAGGAAGCAACAATGATGTGGAAGGCGGAGAGGTGAAGTACCTAAAGCCCGGCTCCCTTTCGTGCCACACCAGCTTGCCTTCTGCGAACCTTTCTTGGGAGTTTTCTCAAGTGTCTACTCTGACTTGACAGTCGACTCTGCATTGCTAAAATAGCCATAAAGGGTAATGTCCCTCCTTCCCATGCAACCTATCAGATGGTGCACTTTTCACGTTCTTTACTGTTTAAAAAAACATCCGGGAGCTGCACATTGCTTGCCAAATACGATCCGAATTCCACGCCGAGTCATCATTCTCTGTGACATTCTGCTACAGGCTGAACGTTTTAACTTCGTACCCATTCTTCCTTGGAGGAGGCACACAGCACCTCTAGTGTTCTTTCTCTCCCTACCGTCTTCCCGTCTCTCATGATGTTCTTGCTGCTAAGAGTGTGTAACTCGCTTCACGCCCATCTCTAATGCTACCTCTTGAAGGTTTTCACTTCCAGGCAATTGGTAACCAGAAGGCAGAAATTTGCCCTTCTTGGGTTGGTATTTTGAAACCAGAATTTGACAATGATTTGCTTTATCTGTCAGTCATACAATGAGTGATTGAGCCACCTATCAAATATTTGCCTCTCAAGACCATGTCAGGCTTTATTCTCCTTTATGCAGTTTATTGCATTTAGCACAATGGGGCGTATAAGAAGGGTGGGGGAATACATTTGGGGTGATGAGACTGTTTGGGGATTCAAATAGACGTGCTTAGTGCATAAAATTGTGGACACTCGTTTCATCTTTTATATTACTTCATGTTACTGAATTTCAACGTTGCTAAGAATCCTTTTCAGAGAACAAGTTAGTGATTCAGTGAATTCTTACATAGTCCTAGCATCTGTTTGCCAAATTGGAATCCTGTCTTCCTCCTTCACTTCTCCCCTGGCATGGAAGAGAGCAAGTTACAGTGTGACTGCTTTTCAGTGGAAAGCCATCACTGTGCCTTCAGGTCCCCAGTTTCCCCGCTCCCTGTCAAAGCAACCTCGCAGGCTGTGATTCCCGTGACTCTCGCAGCCCTTGGTCCTCTGCGAGTGATGGGAATCGCTCTCCATATTCTCCTATCTCCAACCTGCAAAACAAACACGGAAGACAGGTCTTGTGGTCTCCGGGTCTCTTCATTCTGCGGGGGAGCTAATCAGAATTCACTGTGTTTATAAATAAGTGCCCGTTATAGACACTCCTCCCTGCCAGTGCCTGTGAGTTTTGCGATTTACCACCGACGACAATTTAAAACGGCATTTAAACGCAATATTGAATAGGGTTTAAACAGTGATTGTGAATGGAGTCGTTAGACCTCCCATGACCCTCCATCTACCGTGAATGATCAGCCTTTGAATATGGATGGAAGAGGAGCCCTGGGGGCTAAGCCTGCATGCGGCCTCTCTCTTTTACCTTGCGTTCTGCAAAATGTCACCAGCTTTATCTTTCTCAAACACTCCCCAACTCGGGAACATTACTAGTGACTTATTATTTGTTAAGAAAAGCTGTAACTTCCTATGTCAGGGCTGTTAACCTTACACACATATCAGAATTAGCTGGGGAGTACTTTGCTCGAACACACCAAAGCTGGGGCTATTTGAATTAAAAGCGCCAGACAGTGAGATGTGTCTGCCAGCGCTCTTTTTAAAACCCCTTAAGTGATTCTACTGCGCAACCGGAGTCAAAACCTACCATCTTGGATGATGTTTCTAGAAACCTGGATAGAAAATGGCAGGGACAGATGTGTAACATATGCAGTAGGAAGCAGAAAACTGAGTCAACCTGAGGTGCTGCTGCGGAACCTTGGGAAGGAGGAAGACAGAGTTTTGACTCTCTGAGTAAGAGCGGAAAAGGAGACCACAACTAGTCACGGCTGGCCACAGGCGCTTAGCCCCTCCTAAGGCTTTCTATCAGGTTCTGGCAGAATTGCAAGCAATGCATTGGTCACAGTGGTGTCGCATTAAGTCACTGCTTCCTGTGCTGGGGGTCCCAACTCTGTGCCTCCTAAGGGATAGGAACTCTTACAGGCAAACTGGTATTGATTTGTACTCTTCCCCAGCATAAGTGTGAAGAGGAAGACAGAGTCTTGCATGTCATGGATACTCACAGGCTAAGAGCCAGCCTTTCTGTCCCATTGTAGAATAGACTCTTGAAAGGAAAAAAAAAAATGCTCCCACTGAGATCAAACCGAGACAGCCACCATCCCTAACTCATTTTTGGTGGTTTTAGCATCTAAGTTTGGCCACAAGACCTGGGGTGGCTTTATCAAAGCTTTTTTATGACTGTGCTTTTGAAAATGTTCCTCTCTAGTCATCGTTATGAGGTAATGTATTAGGTAATGTCTTGAGAAATGGCCAGAGGGCTAAAATGTCAGCTTTACAGCTCACATACCTGAGAATAACAATGTTGGTTATTATTTTTACAGTACAGTATCTCTGGAATGCCTCATAAAGAGAAATTAATAGTGACAACTGTGTCTCTGTATTAAACACAGTTCTACTGGGGGGAAAAAAGGAGCCTAGACTACTCCCTAATGCTTTGGATAATTCCTCTCCCTCTGGCCCCCTCCCCCCATCCAATGTGTACCCTTCATTTCAGCCATCTATCACAGCCAAGTTGAAATTACCCAGGTCTCCCTGAAACCCGCAGATAAGTTCCAATCATTTATTTTCAGAACCCAAATTTAATCTCAAACATTGTCCCAAAATACCTTACAAAGGACAGCACGAAAGGAAATGTCTGCACATTAATTCAAAACTTAGCACTCACACTGGAGGGACACTACTATTTTGAAATCTCCAAGCCCAAATAAAGAACGTTAGTTACAAGGGCTCAGTATGCGCACATAGCAATCCAGGGGAGAACACTGCCAGGGCAAGTGTCTTAAAACCCATCACGCTCTCTGCCAGTGAGTCATTGGATAGCCAGGGTGAAGACCGTGGAGGTTTTCAAAATCTCTAATGTAGTTTGAGTTTGTCAGCTTAATACGTTTCTGCTGGCTTGAGTTCCCTCCAGGCTTTTCTTTTTAATGATTTATTTATTTATGGATGGGTGCTTTGCCTGTGTGTGTATCCATGTACCACACATATGCAGTGCCCGAAGAAACAAGAGGAGGAATCAGATCCCCGGGAACTAGAGTTACAGATGGTTTTAGGCCATCTCGTGGGTGCCAGGAGCTAAACCAGAGACCTCTGGAGGAGCAGCCAGGGCTCTACCCACTAAGCCCTCCCCAGATCCCCACTCCCACTTTTAGAGATTGCATCTTTATTGGCAGCACATGCCTTGCCCCAGCCATGAAACCAGCTAACCTTCCGTTTTTGCCAGTTTGCTTTCTCTTATATTAAATGGTGTCCTTGGCCAGGAGGATCTTAGAGGCTGATCCCTACTCTAGGCACCACCAAAAAAGCACAACAAATCCAGTTCTTCTGCAAAGACCATTGGAAAATAACCAACCACAGCACCGAGCATTGGCTGACTTTCTGTTTATCTCCATGCAGAAATTTCCAGAAGCGACAACGACTAAAGACAAAAAGACCTGCCTTAGAAAGTGAGGGTGCTAGGAAAGAAATGAGAAATAAACAAAAACAACACTGAAATTATATGTGTGTCTGCTCATTTATATCTTCCCAGTTTTTACTATGTATGTGCAATTAATGCAGGCTGAATTTTTAAAAAATGTATATTTAACCTGTCCTATGTAGAAATCACCCTGGTATAATTAACTACAATCTAAAGGGCAATTTGGTTATTTCTCAGACCAATCTCTTTAAAGCTAAAAATTATTAATCGGTAAATATGAATCAAGTATATTATCTAATTAGTTAATAACTGTAAAGTGGTATCAGGAGCTGTTGATGCCGAGAGACCGATTGCTGACTGAAGAAACATGGCCTTCAAAGAAAAACTGTGATCATGTTCTTATACACCACAGACCAACTTATTTTCATATTTGTCTTCTGTTGGAAGTTGGGATCTAGGTTGTATTTGCTTTTCATTATCCACTACTACCCTCTCACACATGTATTAGACACGAAATCTGGTCATACATGTGTGTATTTCATTTGATATGTATGTAAGGAATTAATATGGAGTAAGTACACATGTTCTGCCATCTCTTTGTCGTGCTGTGTTGAGAGTCAGAGCTATGTTCTTTTTGTCCTTGGAGGCTATATACTGGTTTTAATATAAAGTATACCGGTGGTAACCTGGGGGTGGCATGCATTTTAACTAAATTGCTAGCACAGTAGTGCTCTTTGGTACATGTTTCTAGGCACAGTTCTCAAGAGTTTTCCAGTGAAAACGGTTTTGGCATCACTGACTCTTGGTAAAATCCTTAAAAGGCTATAATGTAAGGAAAGATAACTTCCCATCTAAATATGCTTCTGTATCTCATAGAAGTATGATACAATATGGGATGTGATGTACTTTTCCCAGCTGAATTGTATATTCTGAAGTCTAAAGGCAGAGAGAGAGAGAGAGAGATGTTCATTGATTTTTATCCCAATGTGCTTGGAGGGAAATGTCCCTTAAATTTTGTTTTATCTAAGAATGCAGTGTGATCAGAAGTCAGCTGAAAAAAAATTAAAAAAACAAACAAAACAAAAAACCAGGAGCAGTTTATAGATGAGGAAGTTCAGTAGGAAGGGACAGGATCCCTCTAGTTGGTCACCTTACTAGAAAGTCTGATGAGCTCACAATATAGAGGACCAGAACGTCCTCTGCACCGTCTAAGCCCATGTGGGTGTGAAGCAAACGGATGCAGGTGTAGCATAGTAACAATATCTTTTGTTTACATGGCATAATACAGTCTGTTTCCCATTGAAGTTCTTTTAAATGGAGAGAACAGGGCATTGTCCCCAAGTCACAGGCAAGGAAACAACCCTGCTAAGATTTGGTAGAGCTTACGTTTCCACAGCAGACGGGGCTAACGTGTAAAGAGACCTGGAATCAGATCTCCCAGGGAACCCAGAGGAGGCCAGCGGTTCTGACTCTGCGATCTCCTGATGGTGGAACTCTTTGTGACCCTCTCAACTATTCTGAGCCAAGGCATCGTCAGCCAAAAAAAAAAAAAAATCAAATACAAGACTCACATAAGTGCTTTGGGAGTGAAATGATGTGTAGAAACAGCTCTATTAGCAGCCCAGTACCCCGAGATATGTCTGCTTACCCTTTCGCTCCTCCCGACACAGTAGAACTCTCAGAAGCACCCACTGATGGGAGCTCAGTACACGATCTGCAGTTTGGAAATTTCCCGAACTCTAAAATCAAATATTTCTGAATAGACTTAGCAACAAAATCTTATCTGAAGTAGCACGCAGGCCAATTTGTCTTCTTGTTTTTCACTATTTAGCAGGAGTACTCCTTCCTTGGTCAGAAGAAAGATCAGTATTGGCAAGGTCATGAGAATGACAAGATCATGAGTTGCCACCCGTAACTGTTGTTGTGAGTATTTACAGCAGGTTACCCTCCAATAACCCACTGGGATCTCCCCCCTTCACCTTAAATGCTGCATAATGACGGATAGAGTTCTGAGTAGGGGTTCTGTGGATGGAAGAGTTGAGGTGATTCTAGGCTCTGCCACATGAATGAGCTTGGAGATGCTTTGTGTTTCCAGTCTTGACTGACATTGAGCAACCACAGCCCTCTGGAAGCCTCTGTTGAGAGCCACAGTTCTGAGAGCTTGAAGAAGCCGCATTGGGAAATGGATGAGCAAAGGCCACAGACAATGCAGACCCAGAGCAGAGCCTCTGACCTACCACGTTCCTTGTCATTTGTTACCGTTACTGGGCTGTTTCGATTAGCAGAACTCTTCAGCAGTGGGTTGTCCATAAAATTTCTCCTAAAATAATTGATTGGTTGTTACTGTGGTTAATTAAAATACTGAGGGCAGTTATTTTTTTTCCCTGATCTCAGGCTGGATCTGTGCCATTTTAAAGTGCAGAAAGCTGCATTGGTTTAATTCCAATATTACTTTGCCAAGTATTTTTTTTTTTTTTAGGAAAACAAACTCTTAATAATGTATGAGGTTTACGATGCAAGTGCTTCATGGATTTTAGGAAAGAGATCCAAACAGCCTTATGTGATAAGGAGTGCCGACTGTAGGTCAGCTCAGTATGGTTCTCAAGCCTGGAGTCTATGACCTTTCTTTGTTGCTGCGCTCTAGTGTGTGGAGGAAGGCCAGGTTTGCAATCCATCTTGGCTGTGATCTGCTCTGCTGTTCCACAGGTAGGAGCACATGACGATAGCACGTGAGTTTGGAACGACTTATTCACTTAGAATCTCACATAGGTCTTGAGTCAGAAAGCTCTTTCTGATGTCTGGTCACCCCAAACCATAGACGTCTAAGAGAACACAAGATCCCCTCCCGTGTTTAGATGACAGACGAATCCACAGAGCAGCCTTCCTCCTCAACCCAGCTGAAGCCTCACCACCAAGTGCTCTAGGCCACTTGGCCACACTCAAGCGGAAGAGCTGGTGCTTCCGAAGGACGGTGGGAAAATAAAGAGTGTGCCCTGAATAGAAGGACAGATAGTTACAAAATCGTGTAAATCTTGTCTCATCGGGGTGAAGCAAATAAAACCAGCGCTAGACAATGGAAAGACAAATACCAAAACAGCATGATTTATAGAAGAACATGCCATCTGACCTAAAGATACAGAAAGAGACTTGAAAAGCAACATTGTACAACCATAGGAACAATGCTGCCAAAAATTAGTACATTTAAATTAACTCATGTAGACCAAGAGATACCAAAAATAATGTAGCACTAGTTTTGCAAAAACTAGAAAACTAGATATTAAATTTACTGTCTATATTACTTCTGCATGTAAGAGTTATAGTATATATTTGTGTATATATATATATATATGGAGACATCATATATATATGTGTGTGTGTATATGGAGAGATTCTGTAGTACTATTTTAAAATATGAGCTAGAAAAAGGCATACCTAATTCAGTAATTAAAGGCGTTTCCTTTGGAAGAAGAGGAAGGAAAATGAGGGGGACTTCAACTCTGTCATATTTCATTTTTTAAATATTTTATTTCTTTTAAAATGGCAGGTATGTTATTAGTCAATGGTCTTGCTTGTTAGACTTATGGGTATTTGTTATTCTGCTACATCCTTCTGTTTGAAAGTTACTCTAATAATATGCAATGTAAAAATGCTTTCCATTTTAGTAATTCCTCTCATTTCTGTATGTGAAAACATGAAAACTAGTTAGGAAATTTGGGTCTCTAGAAGCTTTTCGTGTTCCTCAACACACACTGAAAGCTAATTCTCTGAGACCTCATTTATTTCCCTCAGCTTTCTATCAGAGCCAAAATGGAGAAGAAATCACCGCTGATGGGCTTAAGTTCTCTCATCTCCGTCTCTCTGACAATGGCAGTTTCCTCATCCCCACAGCTGTCGTCCATGCAGCTATAATGTACGCTTTGTTTCACTTCCTGTCCCAGTGTCCACATCCTGGAAGTTCGGAAAGCTTCCTCTGCTAAGTCCTGGGATGAACTGGGGCAAGGCCATTGTGGACAACTGTTACTGACACTCGGCTGCGGCAGCTGCTGGTTCTGTCGCTGGAGAATGTGCATTTAACATCATGTCCCACTCCCTGATGTTCAACAGCTCTTTAGTCTTTTTATAGATTCTTGGGGGAGGGAGGAAACGGAGGCTGGAGTTGACTTTAGTCACTTGTGTGTCTGGCTTAGTCACACTGGCATCTGGCACCATGCCTACTGTTTGGACAGATGGCATTGTTTTCTGTTACACATACACACACTCCTGAGCCCACGCCATATGTCCCTAGGACTGAAGATAGATACAGTGCATTGGTCAAAACTGTATTTAATCAGACATTGAGGTATAAACCCAAAGTGAACATTCTTTGCCATTTATATAATTAGGTCAAATGAGGTTCAGGTTTTTTCAAGATGGCATTGGTAAGGATGCAGGAAATGGCGCATACGCAGTGGTACCCTTATCTTTAGTAAAGGGAGTATGAAGAACATGGTAATAGGATGCCTTTGGAAAGGTTTCTCCCATACAGAAAGAGGAGAAGCTTCCTGAGGGAGGTGCCTAGAACATCCTGGGTTCCTAAAGATAGGTGCAGAGACTTTGTTCTTCTTCAGCCCTGGTGTGTCTGTCTTCCAGACTAAATGCTTCCCAGAACTCACTGAGACCAGCCTTCTCACACTCTCCTGTGAGCCCTGATAGTGAGGGCACCGAACTCTGCATTCATAGGCTGAGTCCGGCCAGCTTAAGCGCTTTGTAAATAAGGGTTTATTGGAATCCACCAGTGCCTACTTTACAAATTGTCTACGGCTGCTTTCCCACTGCAGTGGAGAAACCTTAATAGTGCTGAAAGAGACCATATGGTCCCAAACCCCCAAATATTTACCATCTGGCCCTTTGCCAAAACTATGTGCCAATTATGAATAATACAATTTTACGTCTTGGAAGACTGACTGGGTTGTACAATGTTTCTGAGAAATAGCCTGTCAAAATATATTCCTATTCAAATAACACCATGCTTGTATCTCTCTTATTTTTTTAAAAAAATTTTGTAAAATTTAATAAGTATTCTTAATAAAAACAGTCTCTTGGCTAGTTTGCTTTTCCCTGCCTAAAATAATAATGCTGAGGGTGTCTTTATACCACACCTCAAATTACGCTGAAGAGCCATAGTAACAAACAGAATATGGTGTTGGCACATAAATAAACAAAAGAGCTCTAGACTAAACTTGAGAGCCCTGAAACAAACACACTCAACTATAGGTACTTGGGTCTGCCCAAGAAGATATGTTCCCTGTGCATATTTGTGTGTGCATGTGTGTGTGTTTGTGTGTTTGTGTATGAGCATGTGATTTGTTTTACTGTAGTGACAGCCAGGAGACTGAAAATGACAAGAAAGCCACTTAAATTTTTTGTTTTAGTTTGAATCCACAATGAGAAGTTTGCTCTAAATCGCAAGAAAATCAATGCCTAGTTCATAAAGCGCCTTTACAAATCTATGCCACTAGTCCAGGGTTTTAGATGAGTTTCCTCCTAACATAGTCAATGGGCATCTAAATGCACAAACCAGCTTGTAGCTTGCAAGTGTCTCCATGCATTGTTTTATGGTCTCACAGGTTTTACTGCAGCAAGTGTACTCTGAGATCTAGCTTGTCTTTGTTTCCCGGTACTGAGTTATGCCCAACACCCACTCTGCTCTCGTTGCATGGTCTTTCTCTGTGCCCAGTCCTGGCAGCTCAGACAATTGTTCTAACACTGGAGAAAGCCAAGAGCCCCAGAAGAAGTTATCAAAATGTGGCAAGCCTTGTAATTCCAGCATCACAGAACAGCTGTCTGTTCTGTGAGGACTCTAAGTGGTGAGGCAGAAGCTGTCGTGTGTCAGGCGCCTTCCTCCTCTCCCTCTAGGGATGCTCACTTAGGTTGCCATGGTGTATCTCCTGCACCTGAGCTCTCTTTTCCCAGGAACTGTGTCAATCCTGGTAGAGTCCTTAGAGTGTAAACCTCAGATTCTAGCCTTCATTTGCAAAACTTCTGTGCAGGAAGAATCTTCTGGGTTCTGGATAGTGGGAATGGGGTTGGAATTTTCTAGACTATAGTGTATTTGGGCATGCAGCCGTGGAATGGATGAATGTGTACCAGGCTAAAGTAGCGGATGGAATATGAAGCGGTTGGTATGCAGTCTGCTGAAGTCTTTCCAACTTGGCAACTGTTTGCTCCAAAGCCCAAGTGCACAGTCAGGCTTGGATTTCCTCCCTCACATTCTCAGCTGGTTGTGCTAGCGCTTCTGTGGGAGTCTACCTGCACGGCTAGGCAATGGTTGACAAGATAATCTTCTGGAACAGTTGTGTAGAAGGAAAACAAGACCAGCTTCTATTTGGTTTCATCCTGGTAGCTGACCAAGTCATCCAGTTCCCCAAACTTGGAGGTTTTAATATATTTCTAATAGTTAGGAAATAATTTATAGAAACCAACACTGAGGGGGTATAATGAGGTGCTAAATACTAGATAAAAAACAAGAATTAATACATAGAGAGTAGTAATGGTTATAACACCTTTTCTAATAGGTTAGTTCATTTTATACCCCTAACAGAGCAAAGTTGAACTTAAAATAAAAAATTAAATAAGTAGCTGTGGCCATGGTCGATTTTGAGACTGTTCTGGAGGTCTTAAGAGGAATAGAAGTGGCCCTGAAAAATTTCCAGGGCATAACAGTTCACTATCCACCACTGAATTCATTTTATAAACATTTATTTAGCCATATGCTTGATTAATTTGTTAGGGCTCAAATAACACTACTGTCTCACCTCTGTTTCTTTAATGTCTTGGGATATTGACGCTCACTGTGCCTTTCATTTGGAATGTACAAGGCCAAGAGAAGTACATCAGCTTAGATCATTCCTGAGGATCTCTGCAGACTTTGTTTTCATACATGTGTGTTACTTGGATGGGCTTGAGGTATCTTAGTCGACCATGAGAGAATGATAAAGCGGGGAAAAAAGAGACCAGCGTGTTAGAAACAATCTCTCCAGTCCTCCCCCATCCTCCCCCATCCTCCCCCATTTTCCCTGCTTGTAGATCCCTGACTTAGCTCTCAGGTTTCAAGCAGCCTTACACTAAGGGATAGAGACTACCTTGACCCAAGGGGACTACTGTGTCTTGACACCAGGGAGTCGCTGGTGTGGGTATTGATGTGTCCTCTCACTCCAGGGTTTGCTGAATTGGAATCATTATGAGTATCTGGAAGATCCCTCACAAGAGAAAAGCAATGCTGCCAAGTCCGTTTCCCAAGCAAGAATTCTGCAGAGGGTCAGTAAGCAATTTGTACAACCAAGAGAAAGCTTAAAAGGAAAAGAGCTTTCTCCCAGTGGTAGATCAAGGGTGTTTTCCTTTCTGACAATCTACCCTTCTTATTCTCAACTTGCCATCTTGGTTCCCAAGTCTAGTTGGGAGATGGGCATTTTAGCCACAGCTGGAAGCTATAACCAAGAATGTAGGAACACTCAGCTGTGGCTCTGACCCTTCCTCTCTGTCCTCACCCTTGCTAGAAGCAAAAGGTGACACCTGAGGCTTGGCATTCTGGGGAGCAGATAGTTTAGAACCTATCTTTTGTGTTTGTTTGTTTTTGAAGAGGTTAGGCAGGACTGCCTGTGAGTTGAGGCTACATACTCTTGGCTAAATTGTCTTTGTCTCTTTGAACTTTACGTTCAAAGCACAGATTCATTGAAAACTTATTAAGAATCTCAAGATTTTGATCATAGAACATGACAACCTGATCACAAGACTATTTTGAGCCTGTGGAATCGTGGAAGTGCACATAACCATGACCCCTGTCTCCATGTCTGCATATCTTATACATGATTTGGCTCCATCCATCTTGAGACCCCAGGGGAGACATAGCAGCTTTAGAAAATGAAGGAAAATAATACCTGTGCCCTTGACTTTATTAAGCAATTAAATTAACCAGCCTTGTAAATGGCCTGGACTCAAGAATTCTTATTGTGGAGAGGAATAGAATTCTTGTTTTAAAAACCACTTTGTCCTGTATGCTTTATTAGTCACAACTGAAAACATCCTAACTAATAGAAACATCATGCTCACGCCAAGTCCACAAAGGTTCTAGACAGAAAGAACGCTGGGGGAGGTTTGCTCTTAGCAGTGACTCTGTGATGAGTCACACAGAGGATGCTGTCACCACTTTTCTCTGGACACTGCGGGCTGTAAGAGGACCACCGTGGGCTAGGGAACAATAGAAGACAGTGCCATCACATTCCGCCCCCTCACATTCTTCCACCCTCGGATGGCTCATCAAGTCCAAGCAGGGCAAAACCTAGCAAACGCCAGTCCACAGCTTAGATGCTACCCACAAGCTGAGACTATGAAAAGAGCTCACTGGGGGCGTCTTGGAGAGCTTGAGACGAGATTTTACAACAGCGATGCCATGGTTTGACGGTATTTCCAAAGCCTGTGTGCTGGAAATTCAATCTCCCTAATGCATCGCTGTTGAGATGTAAAACTATAAAATAGAGGGCCTCGTCTTGGATTAATTTCCTATATCATTAGAATATGTTTGTTAGTTATCTCAGAAATGGATTTTTTATGGGTGAGTTTGGGTCGAGGTGTAAGACAGTGGTAGAGCCCTTGCCTAGCGTGTGCAAGGAACTAGGTCTGATTTCTTGCAACACAAAAGGATGAAATCTCTTGATCTCTTCTTTTTTCACCATGGTGTTTCTCTCTCTCTCTCTCTCTCTCTCTCTCTCTCTCTCTCTCTCTCTCTCTCTCTCTCTTTTTCTCTTTTTTTTTTTTTTTTTTTTTTTGTTTTTTTTTGTTTTTGTTTGTTCCCACAGAGAAAAGAAGAGTGTGTGGGATCCCCTGGTCCCCCAGAAGGACAGCAAAAACTCTTAACTGACTGAGCCATCTCTCAAGCCCAATACTATACTTCTCTACCTTGCAGAAATTCACTAGGCAAATATTTGGGATTTTGTTCTGGGTCTTTCTTGCTTATGGGGTTGAGAAGCTAACCACTAAACTTAAAGTGCCTTGTTCATGTAGTAGTACCTAATCTGTCCTTCAGTTTCCTTCCAACTCATGAGATTTTATGATTCTCCAATGTCTGACTCTGTCTGCCTGACCTACAGATCCTAAGACCGTGGCCTTATGAAATTTCAAGATGGACCAAATCTGTAAAAATCTATGGTGAATGATGGGGTTTCTCCTCTGGGAAATATAGCTTCTGAGGAAAAATGTCAGTGGAAGATGTTGAAGCGAGGGGTTCTGGAGGGAGATGCGGAAGGGTGCCTCCTCTGTCAGATGCCTACAACTTTGCAGCCACAACCTTGTCCTCTACCTGAGGGAATGAAGGTGATCCTTAGAGGCTTCTGCTTTCTCCTCATGAATATTTAGGCATCAAGCATACTTCTCAGATCTAGAAACCAGCTTAGACATCTGTAAATTATGGGTCATTTCCTACTCTCTTACGTTGTCCTGGTTTGAATAATGTTTCTCCAAATTTAGGTCACATTGAAGTCTTAGAATGTGGCCTTATTTAGAAATATGTATGATTAGTTAAGATGAAGTCATGCTGGACTCAAGAGGGCCATAAATTCAAGAACTGATGACATTAAAAAAGAAACAGAAAGACATTCAGGAAGGAAAGCCACATGAACACGGAGATAGAATTCAGCCACAAACAGCTCAAACAGGCAAGGAGGAGGAGATGCCCCCAATCTTTCGGAGGAGGATGGCTCTGCCATACCTTTTCCTTACCTTTTGTTTGGACTTGACCTCCAGAAATGTGAGAGAATGTTTCTTACTGTGGTCTCAGGAGTAACATACATTTATTATTATTACATTATCTTGTAAGAATATGACTTGAGAGCTGGTATCTGTTTGGATCCTAAATTATGAAAGGGGACAAGGTAGGAGGGTTATCCTTAATAAAACGATTGCTCACTATGGTGCTCAGTGAGACAGGCTTCCCTTTCTCTCTATCAGGAGCCCCTGAGGTGAGATTTTCAAACTGAGTGCGGCTTGCATGCCCACACACACCCCTCCCGGCTTCTCTCACACCCGCCTTTCCATAACACTTCTCTGCCAAAATCAGATCGACTGGGCTTCCTGTTTGAACGGGGCGAGGGTTTTCAGTGACATCAGGCAAGAAGGCAGAAGCTGCTGGAAGTTTCCTCTGTGCTATATTAGCAGCGCACGGGCGAATCAAGCTCATGCATTATTCAGAGAGGAAAATATGTGGGCTCTGAGTGAACTTTGGAGGAGTGGGCAGCTCTTGTTCTGCCTCCTAGAGCACTGAGAGCAAGTGGCATTCCTCACAGCTGAGCTCATGGAACACACCCAGACACAGTGGGGAACTGGCCAGAGACATTTTCTGTGAGCTCGGACATCCTCAAACTCCACAAAGAGCAGCGGCGAGAAGCCTCCTGAAACCTGCACGCTCCTGCCTTCCCACCCGGTGTGTCTGAGTGAGCCTCATGATCACGCATCTCATTTAAAACAACTGCTGAGGCTTACAAACTCTCATTTCAATAGAACTTATGGTGTTTTTTTCCCTAGCATCTCCTTAGCTTAGTTTTTCCTCCCAAGCTATATACATAAACAGAAATAAACACATAGTCATTTCCAGTTACAGGAAAGAAAACAAGAAGAAATAAAGGCAGGCAGAAAGTACTATTGTAAAGCAGAGATGGTAGATGCATCAAGTGTGGTTAAGGGCTGTGTGGGGGAGCAGGGAGAGGGGAACAGCAGGAAAAAGTCAAGGAAATGTCAGGGGCCTCTTGTTAGGGAGGTAAAAATACCTACAGATGAAGAAGGGTAAACATAAGGAAAAAGCCATAATAAATCATACTATTAGCTATCTCTCTAAAAATAACTTATTATATGTATTAGTCTGCGTATAAACATACATATATACTTTAAATGAAATTTTCTCAACTGGGCTGACAAAGACCTTATAACAAACCCCCAACACCGGGCGTGGCTGCCTCCCAGATGTGCAAAGTAAGTTGCCATTGCTGAAAACACCGTGTACTTCATATGCAGGGCCCAGAGGACCCTGAGCTGGAACTATGATGCCTGTGAACCACAGCAATGACCAACATGGGCAGTAAGTTAGGGTGTTGGACTAGCATGCATGCTTTGACAGCAACCAACAGCTGTCTAGTTGGTCTTAAAAACTGCTCAACAATAGGAAAATCATGCCTGGACTAGACACCTAGCTAATTTCAGTGTTAATGAACTCATGGTTATTGGAAGAGAATCTACTAATTTACTAAACCAGCATAATCCCTAACTACACTCTAAATATTTCCCCCGTTGCTCACAGATATGTATAGCCTTCACTTCTCATCAAGTGAACTTCTTTTTGCAACAGACAGAGATCATTACAGAAAATCACAGCCAATCAAAATGCAGAGGTGTGGAGTAGAGTCCTAATGGATATATTTATAGCACAACTCTGGTGTCTAAGACTCAAGGAACACTGGGGAAGCAGAGATAGAAATAGTTGTAAGAGCCAGACGGTCAGAGTTTGCTGGGAGAAGCATCTCCTAGGAATGTCAGAAGCTACACCCATAAAGACTCACCCAACGTGACTGCCTAAAACTGAGCTAAACAAGAACAATGGCCATGCCAAAGTGGAGAGGAATGTTCACGGGGTGTCAACTCTACACAAAGAACTGTAGGCAAGAAAGGAATGCTGAGAGGAAGAGAAATAGTCAGCCACAGGGAAGAGCACACCAATCTGTTATCCAATACCAAATGACCGGCCCTGAAAGCACACATACAAGTTACACTGTACATACTGGCACAGTATCGCCACTGATGCCCTGGCCACACAGAGCAAGACAAAACTGTGTTTTCAACTAGTCCTTAAGTTTTGTGGCTATTGTTTTAGCAGCTGTCTTGTGCTATTTATCTGGGAAGGTTTAGTCACATTCTCTGGGGTTTTATAATCACAAGCTTTTGGCCGTCCGCTCTTACATGGCTGCTATAATCTGCAGAGTTGGTAGAGGGAAGGAAATGTGGAGACGCATGGATGGAACAGATGGTGAGGCTGCTGTGGATTGCTTCCTGGGACTGTGATAAACACCGTGCCCCAAAGCACCTCGGGGATAAAAGGGTGTATTTGGGGACAACTTAGATTCCCTCTTCTAGAGAAGTCTGGACAAGTGCTCAGTGCAAGAACCTGGAGCAGTAACTGAAGCAGTAACTGAAGCAGAGGCCTTACCAGAACATTCCTCACTAGTTACACCCCACAGCTAAGTGCTCGGTCGGAATTCTTCCACAACCCAAGACCACCTGCGTAGAGGTACCACCCACAGGGGACTGGAACTTCCTGTGTTAATTATCAGTTAAGAAAATGCCCCAATAGACATGCCCACTGGCCAGTCTGATGGAAGTTAATTCCCCAATGGAGGGTCCCTCTTTCTAGGTATATCAATCTGACAGCGTAAGCCAACTATTACAGAGAATTTGATTTAGAGCAATATCATCCAAAATGAACTGGAGGCTTGGCCGAGTGGCATAAACAATACTGATTTTTCAGATTGCTTGGGTACATGATCCAAACACTGATTTACATTATGGAAGAAAATACCAACAACCAATAAAAGAATTTTGTAACAACACTGAATATATGTATTAAGCTTGGTTCTCTGAATATGCTCCTCTGTAGCTGAGATTAGACGTGCACTGCTATAGGCACCTGTCGATTAGCATTTAAGGGTTTGCAAGAAAACCTATTATTTGAAAGTTAATAACCTTACAGCTGCCTGGGATCGGATGCTATTCTGTGCAACCAAAAAATACAGTAATCTGAGTAATTTAATAGGTTGTGCTGGGATCAAACTGATAATTTTCTGATCAGCAGCATATAAAGATTCACTAGCTTGAGCATTTCTTGGTTGGAATGGCATTTGGAACATAGAAGTCAATCAAATAGCAAATATCCATGAAAACTAAGCAAAGTGTTATTTATATTTTGTTCGACAGATATTTCTAAGTCTGTAGACAAAATCGATCTCCGATCATTTTATGTGTCTGAGCACAAAGGTAGGGAACTGAACGTTTGCCAGAAAATAAAGTTGAAAGTCCAAGTTTGATTTTTAAAAATTTTATATTAAGTATTTCTGGCGCTTCAGATTGAAATGCTGCAACTTGGCAGCTATAACACTTGTACAAATACAGTAAGGTCATCTGTAGGCTGGCTGTTTACAAGCTCTCGCAATGCTTTATCTTATGTCAGTGTGTCTTTGAAACTAGGATTATTTCGTGGAACATTAGGACATAGTCCAGGCCACACAGTTTACCTTCATAAAAATTTCCAGCATGTCTGGGACAAAAAATTAATTGTAAATCAATCATTTATTCCATATAAGATATTATTCATTCACTCAATAGATATTCTCAAGTTCCTATCATGTGTTCCAAGCCCTGTACTGATGGAACTGGGAACGCAAACAAGACCAAGATAACTGTAAAGTCTTTCACTTGAGATGTTACGTTCCTAGGCCATGGGAGGGGCTCAGTGAGTGATGTGACACCCTTCAAGCACGATGACCTGATGAGATCCTTGGCATAAGTATAAAACGAGGTGTGGCATGTATTTGTATAATCCCAGCAATGGGGAAGGGAGATGCCTGCACTTGCTGGCCAGACAGCCACGCCAAATCAGTGAGCTCCAGGTTCAGTGAAAGAGAGCAATTGAGGAAGACACTCAGCATCTACTTCTAGCCTCTATACACATTCAAATGTGTGTAAGCATATATGTGCATGCGTGCGCGCGCGCGCACACACACACACATTCTCCAAATTAACAAACTGTACCTAATTCTGAATCTTAAGTGATTACTGATCTAAAACAAGAAATGATCATCAGAATTTTATGTACCACAGTTTTTTAAGAACACGATTTGAGCTTTAAACCTTGTTATGGTGCTGTGTTCACTACCTCATGGTCATAAATAAAGCAACAGGCAAGTGTTTCTTCTTCACTCTGTAGGAACTGGTAGCTTTATCATTCAGTAGCTCCATGGTGCTTATGTGTGAGCAAGTTCCCCTGTGCCCCACTTACCATAATGGCATGGACCTAGTAGAATTGTGAATTGTGGGTGTTAGTAAATTGCTTAGAATTTATTTAATTTCATAGAAGCATGTTATTTGATTTTCTGCAGCTCAATTAGTGGTGTAGCTCCAAGAGTAAAGCAAAAAAATAAGACAAACCGGGAGGGCATAGCAAAGAGCTGTAGCCTCCTTAGTCATGGGAGGGCTGAGCCTGAATGCTACCATTTCTTCAGAAGTGGTCTCATCTAGGCAGGGAGTCAGAGCACAGGGCACAGGGCACAGGGCACAGGGCACTTTCTGGATTGTCCTTTCGTTCCTTGTCACAGAAATTCACTTCAGAACTTCCTGGTTTTCAACACCCTCTCCACCATGAAAATCCTGCAAAACTGTGATTTGATTGGGCTGTATTCATAATTTAGGACACAGCTTTCTTTCTTTTTCTTGTCTTTGTCACTGATCCATCTGATTCAAAATGCATATTTTTCAACTGGTATTACAGATGTGGACCTTTCTGCAAAAGATTTCTTACACAGATTCTTCTGGACATTGGCACTGGAAATTGACTTTGATGTTTAGAAAATAAATTCTGACCATTAGTCATCTAGCCCAAATAATACCCTTTAAAAAAAAAAACCACAAAGTTGTTTGAATTGCTCTGAATAAAGAATAAAGCTATTGTGATTCATTAAATAAAAGGTCAAATGCATATTTAAATATATTTAAAGCATCTAAGTGTTTTAAAAATGGTTTCATGCCTATTGTTGATTGTTTTGTACGTTTATTATTTCATTTTCTTTGTCTTGATGAATTTTTTGAGAGTTCGACCCTGGCCCGAACATTCCAGACCCCCCCCCCCCCCCGCAGCTAGTGGGTGAAGAACGCACCACCGCTTGCCCTGCTTAGCTGGCTTCTGTGGCCACTTTCTTATAGCTATTTCATTATTTTCTTTTCAAAAGTTACTTGTGAAAACTTGTTCTTAAGCAGTCAAGTTAAAGTTATAAAAAGAAAAATGAGTTATATACCCAAGCACAGCCTTGAGACTTAGCAGGTTTTTCATCATTGGCACATCCTACTCAAAAACTATACATTGGGGAATAAATAATCATTTGAAACATCGCCATGGTACCCAGATATATACAAGCACTCACACTGGGCTAAAAAGAAATACACTTGTGGGAAGGGAAAAAAAAAGTTCAACTTTCTTTCATTGCCTTGAGGTTTTCTTATTAGAAACTCTTAAAATACTGTGACACATTGAGGACACATCCGAAAATTGCAAACAGTGTCAGCAAGGTTCAATTTAGTAGCTCTGTTTTGTCTTCGCTGCAAATCCTTGGCAGGAAATAATAAGAAAAAAAATAAATTGTGCGAGCGCCCATCATGATGTTGGAGAAATATCTAATGAAAAGAGTGGTCAGCTGAGCCATTACAAAGACACTGGTGAAAGACCAATCAGAGGTGACGCCCGGTCGAACCCAATGTGTGTGGAGCATCATCTGTTGTGTGTTTCACCTGTGGGATTGCTCAAGGCTAAAACAACACATCTGTACATGGTGGCTCTGAACACAGTGGGGAACGTTCTGCTCAAGGACAGGAAGTAATTGTTCCAGCTCCTTTGGTATCCCCTGGGCTCACACACCATCTCCTTCTCCTCGGGTCCTGCCCTCTTCTCTGCCTTCCTTTTGTTTTCTGTAAACTTCCTGCACTAGCAGTCAAAGACAAACTTCCCAGTGCTCTTGAAATCAAATCCACAGTGTGTAGAGAAAGAGGAGAAGGTAGCGGAGGGACATGAGAAATTATCAGGTTGCTTTCCCTAGCTCTTAGTTTTCAAATTCTGCTGTAGTCTGGTGTTCTCTCTTACCTCATCTGCTGACATTTATCACCTTTCCCAGGATGTGCTCTGTCTTCTCCAACCATAGCTAACCACAGTGAGGGCAGACGGCCTTATCTGTCTTACTCTTTGTATCTGTGTTGTGTTAAGTAACATCAGCCGTGACATTCATATTATATATACATCTGTTTAAAATGCTGAATATCATATCCTTTATACTGTGTTATATTAAATTGCCAAATTTTCTGTATACATTAAAGAACAGGATAATATTTTATAAGGTTGTAATTCATAACAAATCCAAAAGGAACTGCATCTTTTTAGGCATGGGGTTGACCTCATAAAAAAGCTAACCCCTGAGGAGAGTTTAGAATAGCAATCTGAAACTCATTTGGCAAATAGGAGTTTAACAACACAAACAGTATCAAATGAAGCCAGGAATGGGTACCTCAAATCAGAGGTGGACAATAAGGAAGCCAACTGGTAGATCTGTGTGTCACGCTAAGAGAAAAAACATAAAACATGTCTGGGTAAGGATGACAAACAAGCAAAGGACTTGAACTTGACATCAGCAGAGAAGACTAGAGTTGACCAAGCAGAGGCTCTAGTTTCAGAAGAGTCACCGTGCAGCACAGGCAAGATGGGAAAACCGGCTCTGGGCCTGGATGGATAGTCAGCACCTAGCTCTGAGAATGGGTCAGCCAATCAAGGGCCACAGCAGACAGTGACACAGGTAATGGGGTATGAGACAAAGGAAAAGAGGCAAATGTAACTGATGGTACAATCGGGTACATGGCTTTGTTTGTTATTGCTCTAGAAGTCTATATTTATCTCTTATATTCGCCAAATAAATTTCAGCTTGTTACTTTTAACTCATCTCGAGGGGTAACTTTTTATGAGGTCTACCCCATGCCTAAAAATGCAGTTCCTTTTAGATTTGTTATGCATTACAAACTTATAAAATGTTGTCCTGTTCTTTAAACTATACAGGAAATTTGACGATTTAATATAGCACCATATAAAGGACATACTACTCACTCAGCACTTTAGAGAGACATGTATTATATATTAAATAGATTAACATATAATATTAATGTCATGGCTGATGGCATGTTCCTCCCCTGCCTTCTCCTCTTTCTTCTGCGCTGTGGATTTGATTTTAACTGCACTGGGTGACCCCTAGTGCAGAAGCTTTGTAGAGGACAAAAGGAAGGCAGAAAAAATAGGCAGGACTCGGGGAGGATGTGATGCTGTGTTGGGCCAGGGGATGCCAATGGAGCCAGAACAAGTCTTTCCTGTCCTTGTGTGTAGTAACATGTCCCTATGTTCCTGTACCCAGGATCCCAAGGGCAGACAGATAACAAATTCAGGGTCACCCTGGACTTTAGATCAAGACATTGTCCAATGGTGTTGGGGAGAATGAGGGTGCGTGATCGTGCAGAGAAGCAGTGAAAGCCATGAAGGCAGCGTGTGCAGTAGAAAATGTGCGTTCTCCTGTCTAGCCGGTAACCAACGAAATATTAAGCTGTCTATGTCTAAGATAAACAATCTGCTCTCAAATATATGGGCTCATGTGCATGGCTCAAATTCCTATAGCTATCTCAGTATTTGGACAAGTTAAAATTGTTATTGTAGAATTCTACTCTAAAATCAAAATATTTGAACAATGAATATAGCAGATCCAAGGTGTTGGTGTGTATCCCCTGATAATAGGTTTCTCTTTGCAATGAACCTTTGAGTAGAGCTCCAGGCTGGGTGGGTGGGTGAACTTCCACTATGTTGTTTTCCAAATGCTGGCTGGCTCTTGTTGTTAAAACTCAATGGAGACACTGACACAGACGCTTAAGCAAAAGATGGTCCAATCAGAGCCACCGTAAGAAATTACAACCTGCCATAAATAAGGTGCTTTCATTCCGGAACTCTAGATTGAAGGTCTATGAAATCGGAGTACGGATTTCTCCATCCTTTCTCCCGATTTCCTGTTCGAGTTGTCTTTGCTATCTTAGAATCTGTTTGATGCATCCCTTTGTCTTCTGTAATCCCCTGGTTTCTATTGTCCATGGTCAAAGAAACTTCATCAATACCTAGTATAAACCGTGTTTGGAACTGATACCGAATGCACATGCAGATGCTTCTGGTGGGAACGGGAAATGAGGTCAGGCTGAATGTAGCTTCGGAGCCTGGCAAGTCAGTGTGCACATTTAAAACCCTTTGTGGAATTCAAAGAGCACTTGACTCATGAGCACAGGATTAGACTTCTGTTTCTTGCTCTCCCTGAAGATTATTTTTGGCGAGGGCTCTTCCTACATTTCTCCATCTTGCCACCTCCTTCATCAGAGGGAATCTTCTAAACGTGGAGGGTGTCAGCGCAGATCAGCTGGGGCCCTATTTATAAAGGTAAAAGGGTTGGCATGCTAATTTACCAGGTAGAAAATATGAGTCAAGGCAGGACCGTTAACAAAGAGCGATGCTGTGTTCCCCTGGTAACTGGGATTCTAGCAGCACAAACGCTCAGCAGGGTTGAAACACCCTTCCTCCTATGGACGACAAGCCACACGAGAAAGAAAGAGACTATTTTGGTAAGTGGCATCCAGGGCTGTTTCCACTCACACATAGCACAAGCTCAGATCATGAACTTAAAAGCTTTCACATCATGGCTGCCTGATCATGTGTTCTAGCTTACTGGGGAATATAGTGTGAGATACAGAATTATGCCAAAGAAGTCTTTTCAAAAACATGAATCAATCACGGATGGCTAGGAGTAGTTCTTCATTTAAAAATAAGTTGCCTTGCCAGGTACTGTACTAAGGAATGACTGTATGTGTGTGTGTGTGTGTATGTGTGTGTGTGTGTGTGTGTGTGTGTGTGTGTGTGTTGCCTTAAAGGTGTGAACTTCCCGTTTTCATGACTGTTGCTCCGGCAGAGAGAGGCAGACATTGAGCACAGAATGATATAATACCTCCAGCTGTGAAAAGTCCTCAGAAGAAAGAGACCATCCTGACTGAAAATCTGATTTGAACTTCATTTACGTACTAGGGAAGGCTGGGCAATGCTCACTGAGGACGTCCTGTGAAACCTGGAAGAACAGCTTTGTCTTCAGAATTATTCTGGAAAAGCTGGAAGGCATAAAGAAAATCTTGGCAAATAACAAACTGAGTCCCATGTGATAAACAAATGACAGAGGCCAAAGAGACAAGAGTCTAGGGAGGCGAGGACGGTGCGCCTCTGTAGAAGGTTGGAAGCTGGGGAGAGGAGGTAGCTGGGGTCTCTGAAGGCCAGGCTAACAACGCTAACGTCACCTAGAGGGCAACAGGAAGCCATTGAAGAGAGGGGTGATGAGATGTGTCATTGCATGCTGTGGGAGTCACTCAGCCTGCTGTGTTGAGAATGAACTCGCTCAACTTCTCCACAGGAGAAGCCGAGCCGGGTCCCAGCAGTGTCGGGGGAGAGGCTTTCAGAACACGTTGGCGGAGAAATACAGGGGTATGTCCACGAGAGCCAGCCTTCTACTTCACTTGAGGATTTGAAAATTCATGAAGTTAGCTATAGGGCAGATGGGGGGCCAAAGGACACTAATTAACCATAGAGGTCTCTATAGAGAGACAGGAAGCCATATGACTGGGCAGAAAGAGAACTATATGGTGGGAGGAGACAGGAACTGGCCCTCTTTTGGGGACTGAGATTCATAGAGGCACAATTTCTAGTAACTGGCTGCTCTGCTTCTCTGATTGTTCAGCTTTCACCCGCTAATATCTGACTCTGGGCTTTTGCTATTAAGTCCAATTAGGACTCGTGCCTCACAGTTCAGGTAGTTGTGGTCTGAGGTGTGTCAGCTCTGCAGGCTTTGGGGTCTGTGTTAAGGCAGCACACCATAACATTATGTCTGTAGGGGAGCAAGTCCACCTCGGGACCAGGTTCACATGAAAGAGAAAAGACCTGAATTTCACAATCCTTACAAGACCATGACTTCAGCTACTGAAACACCTTCAATCATGCCGCAGCTCTTAAGGGACCCATCATGTCTAATAGTGCCATGGACCTGATCAAAGTCTTAATGCCAGAGTCTTTAGTGGCTTCCAGATCCAAACTCTGTCAACCATCATTGACTACATATTGTCTTATCTGTAACAAGCAAGAATCCACTAATTTTTTAGTTAAGCTATGATTAACAAAATGGTTCTTCACTAACTGACGTATCCAAATAGCAGCCAGCCCTTTGCCGTATTTGTATGACAGGAGTTCTTTAAAGCATATTGCTTTGTGTTCCTGCCCCTGCTGCTCAGAATAAGCCGCTGCTAAAGGCCATCAAATATTCCTCACTTATTTATCCAATTCCCTTTGATAAATAAGTCAGTGAACATGAAAATATAGTCAAAGTTATAGGGGCTTGTTTGATAAGGCAATTGATTAACAATTTTTTAAATGAAAAAAGCCACTGTTAATCTGACTCATGAAAAGATGCAAAAGGAAAACGTTGATTGAAGAACTAGAGGTAAATGGGAAACATCTTAGGAGCATAGAGAATGGCATTTCCCTGGCGCTATTAACAACTGACAAAGGCTACAAGGCTCAGCTTCATGCTTTTGGGTGAGTCTGTCCTACCAGCTTCTCTGCCCGGGACCCACAGAAAACTCCTAAAGCAGTGGTCCTAGGACAAAACACAACCCAACACACAAACACAAAAGCTCTTACTCAAACACACTTGGAGAAAACAGAAGCCAAGTCCTGCAGGCAGCTATATCGCAGAGGCATTCTCTGGGCCCTCATGGCACTGAAGTTCTTTGTTAAACTCTAAGACAGGGTGTAGACTACTGATTTCTGAAACCGGAACCTATGTTATAGGTGTGGAATGTAAGTGAACATTGTGTGGATTTAAAGAACGTCAGTTTTGGTTATGCAGCCCTGGGACATCAATTTACCTTAAATACAATAAATTCATGTCCATCCTATCAGACTAGAAATGCATTCATTTTTTGTGCCTCTCTTCTAGGCTCTGCCCCTAATAGTTTACCTGCAGTGTTTTTCACATTGCTACTTTCGTTTCTTCTTTCATATCCTTTTCTTTTCACGAGACTCTTTAGGTGGCTAAAGTCACATAGTCGATTCATACAGTGGCAAGTATTCACTGCCCATTTTAATTGATTGCATTAGCATGCTTTTTATTTTATTTTTCTCATTAAGCCATCTGATTCATCTATTTCTTAGGTTAGTAATATACATTTCCTTTTTTTTTTGTGTGTGTGTGTGTGTGTGTGTGTGTGTGTGTTCTCTGCCGTCCTCCGTGAACAGTATGCACAAACAACCCACAATGCTTTTTGCCCAGAGTTGATTCCAAAAGCGTAGCTACCTGACCTCATTTAAGAGTATGGCTTGGGTGCTGTGTGGGCTGGATGAATGCGAGCTAGTGTGCATTGATGTAAATGCCTCCAAGGACAATAGCTGAAGAGAAGTATCATCCATATTCAGCAGAGTCGTTTCTTTGGCAGCCGAAATAAACCTGTAGGAATCTTGCTGTCACAGAAACAAACTCAGACTCCCGCAGCTGGCTTACCCACCTGCACACACACACACACACACACACACACACACACACACGCAAGGGAAATTGTTCCCTCCACTTGGGGATACAGCTCCTTCACAGTGGGCTGGAGAACGAGCAGGGATGCATCACAGGCATGAGTCATGAGAAACTGAAAGAGTCGAGTCCTATTGATGCTCACAGGAACCTTTAGTGGGCAGAACATAATTACCGAATCCATAAGTGCTATTCTTCATGATTCATCTGCCGCTGCTTCCTGGCTCCCTCCTCTGCTTCATCCCAACGTGACAGAAGGCCCTGGCTCCTCCGAGTGGCTGGAGAATGGGTGGCTTTGTTTGGGAGATATTCTGGATCCTCAGTGCTGGTTCTAGGGCCAGCGATCCACATTAGCTTTTGGAGACAGGTACATAGGTGATTCACAAGGCTTTTAAAGCTCTTAAAGTGGCAGAGGCATCATTAGAAAAACAGTAGAGCTATGGGAAACAACCTGAAAATGTCCTGCTTGTAACCCATCACCCTCAGAAATTCTTCATTTGGGGAGAAAGAAAATTAGAATTGGATTCATTTATTTTCACTTCCGGACACAAAAATGAACTATGAATGAACCTTTTTTTTTTTTTTAATTTGGTTGATGTGTCTTGTTGCTTCTTCATGAAAAGATGGAGTTGTTTTCTATTAAGTGCTTTTCCTGTGACCAGAATAAGCTTATCCTTGGTTTTGAATTTTCAACTCAAGTGTTCTCATAAAAGACGGCTGTTGTGCAGAACGAGAAACTGTTGTCCCTTCCTGAGATTTTCTCAGCTCTCGCCGGAAACGTGTTCCCGCAAACAGTGACCCGGCTCAACCCCACTCCGTTTCTCAGAGTGGATGAGGTCATGTCCTGGTGTGGTGGCGCTCTGCACTGCACAATCCCAATGCTTTGACCCGGGCTGGCATAGAAATCGGGACCCAGGATTTCAGACTGCACAGCCATCTAACAGAGGAGGGTACTGTCTGTACGGCGAACACTACATGATTCATTTTTTTTCTTAGAAAAAAATTAAAGCCATATTTCTTTGATGTGTCAGCAGTGATGACTGAAAGCAGATTGCAGATTCTTTGTGCTCAACTAGAGGGAGAAATCCGGGGAGAGGGAGAGAGAGAGAGAGAGAGAGAGAGAGAGAGAGAGAGAGAGAGAGAGAGAGAGAGAGAGAGAGAGAGAATGAGAGGTTCTGTCTTTAACTAGCAGGGTTATTGCTAGTCCTAGCAAACTCACCTNTTTCTTAGAAAAAAATTAAAGCCATATTTCTTTGATGTGTCAGCAGTGATGACTGAAAGCAGATTGCAGATTCTTTGTGCTCAACTAGAGGGAGAAATCCGGGGAGAGGGAGAGAGAGAGAGAGAGGGAGAGAGAGAGAGAGAGAGAGAGGATGAGAGGTTCTTTTTCAATCAAGCAGGGTTATTGCTAGTCCTAGCAAACTCACCTAAATCAAATGTATAGTCCTTGGAACGTAATAGTAAAACCTAATGATGCTCACAGAGAGGCCGTATGAAGAGGAAAATGAAAACAGAAATAATTATTCTTGTCTGTCTAGGAAAAGAAGCCAGTGGGGAGGGGGGGCAGCAAAGACACCGGAATGTTTGTGTGGGGCGCAAATACAAGGATGAACATTGAGAGCTACAGGAAGAGGAAGGGGCCTTTCCCAGAATAATTTGGAAGTGTGGCCAGAGGGCTTTTCCGAGGCTCTCGTGTCATTTCTTATCTTCCTCTTTCACTGTCCTGCTGTGATCCCATCAGGCTGTCGACAGAGATGCGAGATGGAAGATCTATGCACGGTAAACATTACACCTGCTTGAGAGGTAGGAAAATGAGCCCTGTGGACGAAACAGTCTGCTGTAAATCCACTACACACAAGATGTCCAACTGTGCCATCTAAAGGTTTGGAAAGATGAAGGGCAGGGAACTCTGAAAGAAAACAGTTTTCAAGAGAAGTAGAAGGCTCCATCCTCTTCCTTTCTATGGAAGTCGTTCGCTCTGTAGTCTGGGACATCAAGGATCCCCATCATGTAAGGCTATGACATCTACCGGATTGTGTCTTCATGAACAAATCACCATGCTTTAGTCTTCTGCCCTGTTGGAAGCTTCAATGCCTTTTTTTTTTTTTCATCCCTTGGCTATCACTGATTTTGCCCTCAAACCAAGGTTGAAGCAAAATCTAGGAAGGAGTTCCAAAGATTCAAGCCTTGTGCAGTCCTGGACCAGTGAGCAGACCCCGGGAGAAATCTTTTCTCTGGAAAGACACAGAGTTCCAGGTGTTTTTCTTGGAAAGCACCCAGATGTGCAGATGTGCGCTAGGCAGTCACTCTCTGCTTCCTGAACAATACACACTTTCTCTAACTAAGAAGGCCTGCTCACCCTGGGCTCAAACATGGGCAGTCAGAATCTCACTGAAAAGCAACAGCATTAGCAGAACGGAGTTAGCTGATTGCAACACATCCCAGCTGGGGTCATGAGCCTGCATGCGCTATAAATTACATAATCTTCTACCAGCAGAGTGAAAGGCGATTTCTCGTTCAGACCTTGGGGCTTTGGGTGTTGCTGCTACTGCCGTTGTTTTTAAATAGTGAATGACATCATGAATGCGCGGATGCCCCTGATCAGGAGCATAGCGCTGTTCCCACGGAAACCTTAGGATAGTCTCAGCAAATGGAGGTAGAGAGAACATTGACCAAGGACCCCTCCGTGGCCTTGCAGGGAGCTTTGGAAATGGTGCGGCGAGAGTCCTCCCAAATTAGACGGTCAGGCTGACAGGCCTAGCATCACCAGCTTGCGAAAACATCATCGAATGTGACAGGATGGAAATGTAGGTGGCATAATGAGGCGCGGGAGCAATATTTCCAAGGGTGCTCGCAGTTATTCCACGCATTGCTCCCCTCAAGGCAAGTAAGCTCCCCAAATTCATGTGCCTGTGTTCATGTATCTTCTTCTTCTTCTTCATTGTTCCCCTGCTATGTATAATGCACTGACATTCGGTGGGTTTTGCCAGATTTCAAATATATACCTCCCTCCAGGAAACAAAGGATGCTCCGGCTTCTTGACCATTTCAGTGGAAAGAGAACATCTTCCCAGGGGATACGGGATGTAATCATTGCTTTCCAAGGCAGGCCTCGTGTCAGATTTGTGGCTCGTCTTCCTCGGTAATTATGTTTTGCTTGGAATCGTCTGTGCTACTCTCCCGTCGATGCTTTAAAATTCCTTAATTAAAGCAACGAATCATCAAAGTTCACACGGGACAAGTGCATACGATGTTTCTTATTTTAGACACGGGCCATATAGAATGAGAAAGAAGTCATAAATAGAACGACGACATAAACTCAGTGAAGATTATACAATTGAGCCATGTCCCTGCTCTTTGCAGAAGCTGGCCTCAGACGTGAACAGAACGGGAGTTTGCAGTTTCCATGATGTACAGTTAGGGTGAATATTATGTCTAGAAACTATGTCTAGATATGAAGGAGTCAGAGAAACTCTTAAGTTTATTTTCTGTTCTTTCAAGTACATTTAGCCACAGTTTTCATAATCAGCAAACCTGTTTTACTTGTGCGATGATATTACATAAACCTATAAATAATTTTTCCAAATAAAGTTTTTAGTTGTGGGTGTCAGAGCTCCTGAAATGTTTTCTACTTACTTCCCTCTTTTGCCCGAGGAAGTTTTATTCAGCTCCAGGTATAGATGTATATGAAATAACATGAAATATATAAATATGAAATATGTATACAATCAAACATTTACCAATAACAAACCATTACAAAATTAATCTTAAAGAAATCATTCGATATACATATAATTTACCATTTATTAAAGATGAGTTTTCATACTAATGAGATGAGTATGCTTGTTTTTTTTTAAGAATTAAATAGGCGAATACTTGATATTGCAAGGTATAGTTCATCTTCCACACTTTTCCGATGTGATCAATATTTTGATTTGAAGATTTATCAATGCTGGAAACAGTGTTTCACATAAATGGGGAGGGGAAAATGACAGAAAGATTCATTCAGAATTTCTTGAGCCAAAATTCATTTAACATTAAAAAAAAATCTCAATCCAACTAAACTATATAGGAAGGAAAATCCCAGGTAAATGGATGGAGCGTGAAACATTCAGTGTGAGCAAGGTGAGCAGACACGGGAAAGCAGGGGTCTTCTGCTTTCCATAGAGGGGGATGCTAGCCCTGACTCTTCTCTCTCCAGACCTGCACTTTTAGTTGATGAGACGGTTTCTAGATTTTAAAAGCAGTTTGGTTTTCCCTGGGAAAAATTATTTTGTCTGCTCTCTGCAATCCTTGGTTTATCGTGTAGGGTTGAAACCCCCAGAATGTTCCCCAGTTTATCATATCTCTTGCTGTCAACCTTATTTAGCTCACTGATGGGCATAGCTTCTGCTATTTCTAAGAGACACAGTCTCAAAGCAAATTCTTTGTTCTTCTGACTCTTAAAAATCGTCCTGACTCCTCTTCCATAGACTTACCCAGAGAAGGACACATTAACTGGTTATCCAATACCAAATGGTCACCCATCAAAATACGGACATACAAGTTATGTTGTACATGCACACTGAGCAGGTTATACTTACATATTTAGGAATACATCAACAGTGGGGGAAAAAGAAGTTATCTTGAAAGAGAGCAAGAAGGCATATTTAGTAGGCTTTGGAGGAAGGGAAGGGAGAAATGATGTAATTATATTATATTCTCAAAATATAAAAGAAATAATTTTAAACCAAGCATTCTAACACATTTGCCAAATACATACTAACTTGATGCTTAAACGCTGAAGAATGGTGGTAGGACAACCTTAAAAGTCTTCTTCATAATTAAACCATTTTGTTTCTAGAAAAGCAGAAACCACCGTATGCGCAGTAAAAGCACTGTATTTCAGAATAGTAGTCTTGAGCCCAAGTTACCGTGTTTCAGAGCACTTGAGACAGCATCATGTGGCATCATGGCAGGGCAAGGCAGAGTGTTAAGTCTTGCAAGTATAGAAGCAAGGCTTTAGTGATGTCACACAGTGAATAGTGGGTAAGGATGGCCAGAAACCTTTTAAATTGTTCCCTCCCCCTTTTTTGGGTGGGTCTGTCCTGGAACAAGCTCTTGTAGACCAGGCTGGCCTTGAACTCACAGAGATCCGCCTGCCTCTGCCTCCCAAATGCTGGGATTAAAGGCATGTGCCACCACCGCCCGGCAATTCCTCCTTTTCTTTTTTTACTTGTTGCACAGCCAGAAATATTTTACTATTGCCAAAGTTTGCGTGGCTCGCTCATTCAGTTTTGTGACCCACAGAAGGTCACAATGTGCAGTAACCTGAAAGCAACCACAAGGCATCAAGCATATAGCCTCTTCCCTGCGTGAGGGATGATTGCTGGCACTGATCTACCATACAGATGAGGCCTTAGACATTTCCATTCTTTGTAGGAAGGCTTAATATGGTAGGGAAGAAATACGGATAATCCAAGCTAGCAGATCTCTGAGGATGATCCATCCCTCCATTCTCAGCTGTGAGACCTTAAAGCCCCATAGCCATTTTCCTCTGGATATTGATTAGCTTGTGAGAATCTTCCCGAAAGAGCTCTAATTAACCATTGTTTCCCTTTCTTATGCATCCACTTTCTTGGTTTCATTCATATTAAAACTAAATTGTATACTTTTGTTATTTTGAATTATTTTTTACAATGAAATGTGACCTATTCTTTATTTCTCCCCTCCAACCTCTCACGCATCCCTTCCAACTTATCCCCCATCCACCTTCATGTCCTTCTCCTCCTCTTCTTCAGCTCTTCCTCTTCCTTTTCTTCTGAGAATCACTGAATAGTTTATGCTTCCCATGTGTGCATGGGTATAGAGTCACCCACCAGAACATGGGAAATCAGTAGTAAAGCCAACATTTCTAAGGGGTAGCAAAAGACACACAGACATTGCTCTGTGTCCCAAAAAAGGGATTTCCAGGACTTTGTGGAAAAGTAAGTAAGAAAACAGTATTGGGGCAGCAAGAAATGCTGAAGTAGGAAGAGACACTGGCTCAGGAAGCCCTGCTGTCGTAGCTGTGGAGTTCAGTCACAGCACATGCGCATCACCACTCTGAAAACTTAAAGTCTTTAAAGTTTTTTTTTAAAAGAGTGGGAAGGGACAAATGAACCCTCACACCCAATTCTTATGGTGTAGGTGCAGGGTTCTACAGATGAAGCAAGGCTTTCTGTGTCTGCATTGCTTCAGAGACAGAATTAGTGGCGTAAAGAGCCCCCCTCCACACACCATTTCTCCTTCGTGATACTGAAAACTTTTAAACACATTTTTACCTACTGAGTTGTCATTGTCTCTTCCTCCACCTCCTCTTCTCCCCATCTCTCTGCCCACGATCTCCCACCATCCTTTGCCCCAGTGTCCCCACTTACACTCTCCTCTCACACGTGTTCTGTTATCTTTACTGCTCGTCTCCCCCAAAGCTTCCTTTCTCCCCTTGTGGACCACTTTCTGGTTCCCAGGCATCTACACAATCTTATTCCCATATACACCCTCACATAGAAAGCTCAGGGCCGCATATGAGAAAGAGCATGTGATATTTGTCTCCCTCTGCTTGTTGAATATAATACTCTCCATCTTCTTTCCATCTTCCTGAAAATTGCATGATTTTATTTTTCTTTGTGGCTTAATAAAATTTCATTCTGTCTATGTGCCACATTTTCATTATCCATTCTTCAGTGGATGGACATCTACGCTAGCTCTATTTCCTCGTTATTAGGAATAGAGCAGCAATAAAAGTGGACCTGTATGTAACTCTTCAGTACTTCGAGTCTGTACCCAGGAGTGCGATAATGGATCATATGGTATTTCTATTGTTGGCTTTTCGAGGACCCCTAAGACTGATTTCCTCCACGGTCACATGGGTTTTCTATTTCACCAATCACCAGTGTTCTTCTTCCTCTATCACCACAGCAGCTGCTTTGATTTATAGTCTTGATGATCCATTCTGATGAGTGAGACAAAATCTCAAATTAGTTTTACTTTGTATTTCTTGGATGACAAATGATGTTAAACACTTCAAAAAATATTTATTCGCTATTTGTATTCCTTGTTTTAGGAATTCTTTGTTCAGCCCCGTAGACCCCTCCTCTCTGTTTTCTGGGACGTTTGTTTTTTTTATTTGGTTAATTTTTAAAATTTGTTGATAGTCCTCTGTCAGAGGTACCCTTGGCAACTTCTCTTGTTCTGTAGGCTTTCTCTTTACTCAAAAAGCTGGTTCCTTGGCTGGATGGAAACTTTTTCATTTCATGACTTTCTGAAAGAGCCCTCCTTTGGGCCTCGGGTCTTGAGCTATTTTCCTGTGGACTTCTAGAGACTATGGAGTGGAGAAAGTGGCATTTTATAGAAACGGTGTATCTCTTCCCTTTTGCTAGGCAACAAGAGTCCCAGACTCAGTCTCAGTGCACAGCAGCTGGAATCTGCCGCTCCTCGAAGTAAAGCTACTCTCGTTTTCATCATCAGTACCAGCACTTTACTGTGTTGCTTTGCTCCACATAGGAGCAGTACTGATCACGTGACTCCCTTCTTGCACAGCAGCTGGACAAATGATGACTCCAGGCCATGTAACTGAAACCTACCGTTTCAAACCACCATGATCCTTGCTGCAATGGACTTCTTGGTCAGACAGAATGATTGTCCTGCTCACTTCCCACTTCCAGTAGACTTTGGGATCCCCAGTTTCCACTGACCAGCAGGCTGATGTTAGCCAAGACAGATAGCTGACTCGTGGCCCTGCAGTCCCTGGTGGCTGATGCTAGCCCTATTCCCAGGAGTGGCGTTGCTCTTCCTCCTAAGGCCACTTTTTCTTTACTCCTTTTCTCGTATCATTTCCTGCTCCTCTGGTCCTCAGAAGACACGCCCGTTTTATTTTCCCTCTTATATTCAGACAGCAGGATCTTGTTGCAGCCCTTTGGTTGCTCTCTGCTCCCTCCCTTGCACCAGTCTCTCTTCTCTCCTAAAAAAAGTCTACTGACATCTTTCACAGGAACAATCACAGGCTGGTAAGCATGTTACAAATTCCAAGGTATTGGGAGAATATTTATTAGCAATCATTAATTAAAATGTTGTCATTCTGAGAAGCAATGTAGTGAGAAATAAAAAGAGCATGTGTGTTCCTGTCAGCCTAAACTAACTCAAGATTCTGGGAGCTTCCCTGCCTGGTGGCCGCAATAATGTGTGATAGTGTCAGACAGGACCCTTAAAGAGGCAGTTCAGGTTAAAGGAGGCCACGGTAGTATAACTCTGATAAGGGAGCCTTTGTGTTCTCATAAGAAGAGACAACAAGGATAACCACCCTTTTCTCCCCTAGTTCCTCTCGCCTCTATGTATGCCCCTCCGTCTCTCTGACTAACACAAGGAAGAAGCTGTACATGGACACAGCTACAAAACACATTTACTAAATGCAAGACATCGCTCGGATTGGAAGGTGCTATTTGAAATGCACATGCCCACCAGAATAGTCCCATCAGCTAATTCTAGAATGTTGCCATTTAGAAGCCACACACACACACACACACACACACACACACACACACACACACACACGTTTTCACCAGAAACCAAGTCTCGCAGGTTTTGGACCTCTCAGCCTCCAGCCAAGAAACAAAATTTATTCATAAAGTCACCTGGTTTATGATATTTCCCTGTGGCAGCCCGAGAAGAGAAATGGAGTACTAAATGTGTTATTTTATATAAGGATAAGATATAGGGCCTATAATTATCCTCATTTACAGAGGAGAAAATTGAACCTCAGAGAGATGATATAAGACGTTTAAGGCCCCATGAAGTGGCGCACCTGGGGTTTGTGCCGAGTGCGGTCCGCCACCTGAAGAGGCTCTCACTGTGCCACTTTGCCTCTGATAGCTCAGCGACATCGAGTGTCCTGCGTAGCACAGAGAAAGCCTCGTCTTCCCCCATAATGTTTGCCCCAGATGTGTCTGCTGGCCCTTTGCAAGAAATGGGCCTGGCGTCGTATTGGTGCAACCCCAAGCATTTCCCACTGAGATATTTGCCCCCCTTCTAGCGCTCTACCCAACTGTTAATACGCTTGGGGAAGTACGCCTAGAGGCACAAAGGAATTTTCTTTCTTACTTAACAGTGCTTTAAGAGATATTTCATAGTAGTAAAACTGCAAATGGTTTCCACATCTGTGTTCAGAGTTTTATCTAAGACCCATCTGGGATGCCAGGGAATGTTAGTGACATTTTTTTGGGGGGGGAGGGGGATGCTCATTCCCTGCTTATGATCTGACACTAATAATAACTAATCTGCCCTCGTGAGTCATAGTGCACTTTAAGTGAATACCGGACATGGGTCAGATTGGCAGGTGCCACTTGAAATACATATATCCTGTCAGGTAACTTATAATAGCGCCTTTCAATAAATATTCTGAAATGATAAATAGGCAATAATCTCATACTACTGTAACCTTTAAAAAAAGCTGCAAACCTATATTAAAAATAAAGCCTCAAGAAAAAAATGATAATATAATCAATATTTCAACGTAGAATTTCAACTGACACAGATATTTTGTGCTCTCTATAGAACCCGATAGCCACATTGACTTGCGGTCCAGAAGACGGCTCAGCCTACGGCCCAGCCTGCAGATGAAAAGCCAGTCCCCAGGACACACATGGTGGGAGGGTAGAACCAGCTCCCACAAGTTGTCTCCTGACTGTCCTACGTCACAGGTGTAAAGCGAACACTTACCCTCCCACTACTCCCCAGCTAATGACGGTGGTGACGATAAATGTAAAAAATGTTGAACAAGAGGGATTTTTCTAAAATGGTGAAATATTCTTAATAAATTCAGGAATAAACAAAGTACAAAGACTATAAAACCAAGGCTAACCTTAAAAAAGGCACGCACTGTATTACTGTGGAAATATAAATAATTTCTCCAATTATCTCCCGCCCCAAGTCGGTGTCTAAAGTTCTTATTTTTTCTGAGCTGAATGAGTCTATGTCTAAGCGAAGCTGTGCATGGACAGAGGAAACGATGCTGAAGTCCCTCTGGGGCCACAAGCCGGTAACTATCTAGTCGGCAGACTCGGGATTCCTGCTGCAGTTATGGAAGTCAGGAAGCCACGAGACTCACCGTTGTCCACAGCAATAATAAACTGGAACAGACAAAGACCCGAATGTTCCATTAGCACCACACCTGGAACCTGGACATATTTGCATAGAGCCACTGTGTCCATCAAGTTCCTGCTGATAGTTCAGGGTTTTCTCTGGTGTCAACTCATTAATTTGCACCAACATCTCCTGGCACTTGGCACATTGTTAGGTGCTTTCTGATCGTGCACTCTAACAATGAGATTTATATATAACTTTCCTTTGATTTGTCTGTAAGTTTCATTATTAGAAAAATGCAGTATATACTAAAAAGATGCAAACATTTTTATATGTGTGTCCACTGGGCTTAGGCTGTAAGTGCAGATGTGTGTTTGCGCACTGTATTACTGTGTATGCACGTGACATACTCTATCCTCCTACATTGCTACGCATTTCAGTTTTTGAGACAGTACCTCACACTAAATCTGAGCATACAGAAGGGCTGGACTGACTGACCAGCAGGCCCCGAGGATCCTCCCATCTGCCCCCTTTCCTCTCATCAACAGGCTTAGAAGCGCATTCCTCTACGCCAGTTTTTTATGTGGGTGGAAGGGATCTGAACTCGAGTCCCCATGTTCATGTGTGCCGCGAGCGCTTTACCCACTGAACCATCTCGTCAGCCCCCAGACAGTTTTAAAGAGTTTATTCCACATGTGAGGACTTGCCACAATATCAAAACTCTTGTGGGACCCAGGAGAGTTCGTGGATGTGGGGACTGTGCTCATCCTTCTGAATGTCTATCATCTCTCAAACTCTAGCAGCTTTCTCCCCTTCTGCTAGGTACCTCATTCTGCCCTTATTAACTAAAACACAGTACTTCTCCATTTAGAACTGAAAATGGAGATTAAAAACACGGGCTTTGGGATTACGAAGATGCAATTTTGGCTTGTAATTTGGACAGACTATTCAAAATGAAGACCAAAGTTTATGTTGCAGTCTCACAGGGTCCCTTAAAATACTTAGCCGAATAAACGCCTCCCCGTGGTCAGAAGTGGAATAGCTTATTTTCTCTGCTTGGCAAGTGGGAAGCCCCTGTTGTGTTTCCTAGGTTTCTTGGAGGAAGGGAGCAGATCAGGGGAAGAAAGAAGCATGAGATGACCAAACTTTGCTAACAGGAGCAAGCTGGAACCACGAAAGAATTCAGAAGGCCCAGCTAGCTTCACAGTTTCAAAAATATTTAATAAGTTTTGCAGAATCATAGAGCATGCATCTAGGCAATTTATATTTTCTAGGCATTCCCAATACATGGGAATAGCTCTCCTAAAAAAAAAAATGTTTAATTGGAAATCGACTTTAGATGAGTGTTTGGTCCATTTTCTGGCAAACAGGCTAAGTACTGATGAAATTAGAACAATCTTTCCGTGACTAAGCATTACTTAGTTGAGTATTTTGAGATAAAAAAGTCTTTCATTACATTACCAACTCCCCAATAATGACACAAAGACTTATTATTAATAATGAAAACTTGACCTTAGGTGTGCTTCCAACTACCTCGTATAACTTAATTAACCCATTTTTTTTATTGAGAATAAGAAAAAAAAAGTTTCCGCCTCCTCCCAGCCTCCC
>NW_026067917.1:3315726-3346304 GCF_014885135.2 Alexandromys fortis | reverse complement strand
TTTTTTTTTTCTTCTTTCTCTGGGATTAACGTTGCTGTGGGGACTGCTGCTGTCAGCGTGTTATGCTCATGACTGGCTTTGCCTCCTGAATGACATCAGAACGCTTCAGATTCCTGCAAATCCATACATTGAAATCCAGCCACTGAGGTGCTGGTTTTGTAAAAGGGGGTTTTGGAAGGGGATTAAATTGTGGAACTGGAACTGACCTTGGCTTTCCTGGTCCCCCCAAAACTGAGCAATAAAAATCTGTTGTTGATAGCCACTCATTTGTAAGATTCTGTTACAGTACCTTGAACAGACTAAGACTTCTATATGATCCAGTAATAAAAATTCTCCCTGGCAAAAGTCACTTTACACTAATTTCTTTGGTTTGCAAATTCTAACATTTCCTCTTCTGAATGTTACAATGTCAATAAATATAAAAAGGATTCATGTATCGTAAGTCAGCGGTTCTCAACCTTCCTGATGCTGTTGACCCTTTAACACACTTCCTCATGCTGTGGTGACCCCACCCCTAAAATCAGTTTCATTACTACCTAATACCTGAAACTTTGTGTTGAAATAGGAAGCGGCGGCGGGGCTGCGTCCCCAACACCCCGGCCGCTTGGCTAGCTTATGCCTGAAATAACAGCACACAAACTGTATTCATTTAAGAACTGCTTGGCCCATGAACTCTAACCCTTACAGGCTAATTCTTGCACCTGGACTAGCCCATTTCTAATGATGTGTGTAAGTACCCCAAGGTGCGCTTACCGGGAAGAGTCTAGCCTCCGTCCATCCTGGTGTCTCTGCTCCAGAGAGCAGAGCTGTTGGGTCTCTCCGGGAGCAGAGCAGAGTCTGACCTCACTTCCTCTTCCGCCCAGAATTCTATTCTGTTTCCTCCTCCCATCTATGTTCTAAGCTATGAGGCCAAGCAGTTGGTTTATTATAATTAACCAATGACCTTCCTCCATCAACTTTGTACTGTTATGAATTGTTATGTGAATATTATATGTGCAGGATATCTGATGTGTGTGTGACCCCTGTGAAAGGGTCATTTAACGTCCCCACGAGGGTAGTGATGCACAGGTGGAGAAACACTGCTCTAAGTGTTGTATCAACACAAGTATCCCACCTGTAAGGCAAGAGCCAGTCAGATGCGCATGAATGAGATGCCCATGGCTCACTCGACACCATCTCATTTAAATTTTAGACACCTCTGTCACATAGTTACAATTCTCAGTAGAAGACACCCCAAAAGTACCTGATTATACCCAAGTCATGTTCATTGGGTGGGCAATAAAGTCGGCATGCTGCTGACTGTCCTGGTCTGGGCAGGAGAGGAAGTGGGGCCTGGAAGGCGAATGTCCATCACGTTCCACTCTGAAGACAAAGGACTCTGATTCAGATAAGCCCAGCTAAGGCTGTCCATTCAGACAACAGCATTCATTTTGAAAACATATGTTTCTATGTTGCAGACATGACATCTAGACCGATAGAGAAACAAACAGATAACATTGACATCTTATAGTTTAGTCTCAACTCACTCGCAGTACAGCTACCCAAGTTTAAAAGGCAGTCTGGGTGAACATGAGAAACAACACAGTCCACAACCACTGTCCAGGGACAAATGGTGACTCTCCTCACGTGTGTGCGAAGGGGCTTTAACAGCTTGGATTGAGTTATGTTTTCCTGAAATTAGTTCACACAGAAAAATATTTTTCGGTAAATGGATAAATTCCTCAATATCTGCTGGTATTTGAAGCACTGAAAAAAAATCCCTCTGTCCTGGGAATATTTACTTGGTTTATCTCCACACTTTCCTCAGGGTTTGGAAATGTACTTTATGATTACTTTGCAAAATAAAGACTGATTAGCTGCATAGTTACATGGTATATTAAAGAGACATCCTGAATTCCCGGCTGGGCGGCTCTACAGCCGTGGTCTATGTATACAGAGGCTGGTGGTGAGGTTTTTCATTCTCTTCTTTTTTCCTAGCTGTAGAAGCAGAAGAAGCCCTGAGGGAGTGAAGTCCCCAGTGAATGTGTGCTGAGGACAGGCTCAGAGTGCCAAAGCCCCCAAAGCCTCAGACCCATGGGAAAAGAGCCCAGCCTTTCCTGGGCTAGCCTTCCTCAGGGCCCAGTGCCAATATTGATAGTGTGTTCAGGAAATGGCCACCGTAGTCCACCCCTACCACCCACTCCTGTGACTACAGCCTAAAGACAACTTCCTGAGTGCCTGCTCCTACTGAGATTAGCCAAACCTTGATCCAGCTGTATTCTATAAACCCCGCCTCCTCGGCTACCTGTGTGCAATAGCCCTGCCTCTCTGGTCAGCTGTATAAAATAAACATGCTGAGTTTCAGAGGTGCTGCAGTTTCTGTATCCGAGCGCCCAGTCCACCCAAGTGCAGTTTTCCCATGTGCCTGTGGGTCATCATTTCTCCATTCCCAGTTAGCCCCAGGCAGATCAGTTCCCTGGGCTCATGCAAAGACTCTACACACAGTCTTTACCTTTTGCGTTTTTGTCATTGCGAGTCATGATTTGCCACACGAAGTGAGTAGAATCACACAGAGATTGGAGACTCGCTTGTGTGGGGAAAGTGACACTGTCAGGTCACCTAGCCCTTTTGCAAGAGGACACTTCTATGTGCACAGTCTATGAAGATCCAGATAACTGATCCGGGCAATCCAGATAAACCTGGAAGCACTGGGGAACGTCAGTGCTCACAGACATGGAGATCGGTGCAATGAGAGAGAAGATAGCTATCCAGCATGTCATACCCAGCATTTTCTGCGTGTTTTCTAACTCACTCCTCACACGAACAGAGACCCCGTCCTCCTCAGTTGTCTAACAGATGAGCAAACAGGGTTAAAGAAAGGTGAAGCAATTTACCCTCGATCACAGTTACAAAGCGGGCATCTGTTCCGAGGCAGTCTGACTCCAATGTCTCCTGCGGTTATCTGATATTAGATCTCAGAAGAGGGATGCTCCTATTACCCAGGGGGAGGAATAACTCTTCTGCCTTCTATTGGTGTAGGTGTCTTGGTCGCCTGAGATTACATTGTAAGCGCATACATTCTGATTAGCTTCTGAGACCACAAATGATGCAGAACATTCAGGACAAACCAGCCCTGAGTGGCCTGCGCTGAGGTTCACCAATTCCGACTATCAACGCAAAGCTGCGGCCAGTGAAGTGGTCCATCGCTGGAGCGTGCGTATCTTCTCCTGGCGCTCGGCCAGCCTGGGTGTTTTCCATTTGGCTCACCTCATTTCCGACGGACTTGTTTCATTAGGGCAAATGTGTGAGTGTAATCCATAGCAGGGATAGAGAGCCTGGTGGCTGTCTAGGAAACGGCAGATGGTCTGTGGTCTGTGGCTATCCCCAAGGGTACGCGGAACTTGGTCCCAAGATAGCAAGACAGTGCGCACTGCACAGAAAGAATCTGCCACGGACTGCACTTCTTCTCCAGCAAGTTGGACACCAGTTAGACTTAGCTGCATTGGGTTGGAGCGCTGGCGGAATGACTCAGGGAAGGAAAGCATCCAGCACCCCGGCACCTTTCAATCAGGCGTGTGTGTCAGTGACGCTCATTTTAGTACTGCCTTTGATTTTCCTGGAAAAGGCACCGTTTTAAGATGCCCCCCCCCAAAAAAAAGAATTAACAAATGAAAGCATAATGAAAAGCAGCCTGGGATCATTAATCCAATTATCTTAAATATTTTATAAAACTTACGAGAAGAAATTTTAGGATGAGCAAATGAAGGCTTTGCCATCTAAAAGAGTAAGAAGCACCAGGGGCATTGTTTCATTTTCCACACGTATGCAAGCATTGTGTATGGGTGCAGTGAGTGCAGACAGACAGGAGTTGATCCTCAAAGGAGCGTGGGGAGTAAATGTTCCTGGACTCGTGGAGTTTGCACCACCAAAACTAAGCAAATCTGATCAATAATTATTTCAAATACAACTCCATTTCCCATTGATGTACTCAAAATGAACGTTTTCCCTCAAATGTTCATGCTAGTTATAATTCCCTTTGGGGTATATACTCTAAGGGGTTCAGTTGGAGAAACTAAACACATAGCTGAACTACGAATTGGTTTGTTCCCCAAGTGGGTTCTGCGGTATCATGATGGAAAGACAGGGTTGCCCTTGTAAATGGCACTTTTGAGCATGGCATTGCTATTATTTTAATCTGTGCGTACAACTGAGAGTTTCTGTACTGCAAGCACACTTGACTCAGAATTCAAATGCTGCCCACTGCCCTCATGATAGCTCAGACTGAGACATAAAATGTCTTTTCCTTCACTATACCTTCGCAGTCAATCAGCGCTGGCCTCTCTGGTTCTACAGTTTTGACTCAGGCCTATGAGTTAAAGGTCAATACTATTGCGAGTCTAGAGTCAAGAAATCCCTCACAGCAGGGTAGCCGCAGAGGCCCGTTGTGGCCCTTGGTCTCCTGTCTGTTCCTTTACATGCATCTTCTACGAGGGGTGCCAACATGACAGCCTCAAATGGAATTATAACCACGCAACTCTGGCCCAAGTCTCTAAAATGCCTCCACACTGTAACCTCTTTTACTTGGTACACAAAGGACTACAATATTTGGCCGCTGCCTAAATGTCAAGTCTGATCTCATATTTCCTGTCCTGCTCCTTGCCAGCCAGCAGCGCTGGACTGCTCTGTGTACCCGGAGCATCCCACACTCTCTGCCTCGTACGTCTCTGCCTGCAGCCATCTCTGTACTTGCGTGGCAGACTTGTTCATTCATGTTTGAAGCCTCCACCAGTGACATGCTCCCTCTTCTAAGAAGGCTTCCTTGATTTTCCTAGGCTGTTGTCCGTGCCCTTTCTCTAGTGAGGGTGTGGAGCTTCTTCAAAAGAATCTGTATGGATGAGTATTGATCACTTTTTCTGTTGGTTAGGTTATATGATGACAAAGGTCACTTCTTCCCATTTTTAAACAGCTGTATCTTGGATCATTTCTGGTGTAGGCTAGAGTTCACAGCACACGTGAAAGTTGAGGGAGAAAATGTATAAGTAGGCTTCGCCAAGGAACAAAACAATGGTTAAATATGTATAAATCACCACAGACTTTAATGTTTTGAGTTGGATACTGTAATGAGAATAGGGGAAAAATGCCTTTAGACATGTAAAAATAACTTAGTCAGGATCCCCACTACACCCAAGGCTACACCTGATGAGCAGAACCCAGTGACATCACTCAGTCACTCAAGACATATTGCTAGGAACCCATGATGACCATTGGACAGAATGTAAGCAGAGACCAAGAGCAATGCTCTGTACCCCTCTGGAGAGACTCCACCTGGATCTGTCCTGCTTCTGGAAAGTCTCCCCCAGGATCCTGACCCTTGCAGAGACTTCTGTTAGAGTCTGGGCTTGACCTTCAGCTAAGATACAAAGCACCGGTGAGCATCTTTGGGGAGATACATCTAGGACCATAGTTAGGAATTTCGAGCACAGACCTTGTGTGATGACCCTCAACATAATAAACTGTCACTTTTGTTATACATACCATGTTGCAGAATATTTACCTATGCAAGAATGTGTTGCATTTGTTTAACTATGTAAAGATGTGTTGTATTTGTTTATGTTGCAGAATGTTTGTTTACCTATGCAAAGATGTGTTCTATTTGTTTATGTTGTGGAATATATTTTTCTTTAACTATGTAAAGATATGCTGTGTTTAATTATGTAAAGATGCCTTGCATTTTACCTTGCCTGCCTAAGGCACCTGATTACCCTAACAAAAAACTGAATAAATACCGAGGCAGGAGGTATAAGTGGGACTTCCTGGCAGAAGAGTAATTAGAAGGAGGAATTGAGGCTTGGAAAAAGAAAGAAAGGGAAATGCCAGGATCAAGCCAGCCAAGCGTGGAGGAAGCAGGAAAGTAGGACAGGACAGACAGAATGAAAGAAAGGTAAAAAGCTCCGAGGCAAAAAGTAGATGACTAGAAGCAGATTAAATTAAGTTAAAAGAGCTGGTGAGACGAGCCTAAGCTAAGGCCGAGCATTCATAATTAGTAATACATCTCTGTGGCTTTATTTGGGAGCTGGTTGGTGGCCCTAAGAAAGTTCCAGCTACAATACCAAATACACAGTATCTATCTTCTTAGTCATGACGGTCCAGCAGGTAATTTTCCAGGTCCTTCTAGGCAAGTCCCTATGCTCTGTTCAGGAGTCTAACCAACTAGAAGGAACGTTTTATTGATCCTAGCTACTTAGAAGCCAGCTCCTTGTGGGACGAGATTAAGGAGGTATCCTACACCCTGTCAATCTGTCCCCAGTCACCTACAACTGACCACAAGCATTAACTCACAAACGTCCTCCCTACAACTGTCTACTCCTCCTCGTGACTATGTCAAGGCCTCTTAAACTTTTACGATCATGAGCACTTTCTACTGAGACGTTTTTATCTGACCCTAGCTACGTAGTTGTGGTGGTTTAACTAAGAGTGGACCCCATATCTGAATATTTGGCTCCCAGTTGGCAGACTTTTGGGAAGGTTTAGAAGGTGTGTTCTTGTTGGAGGGGGACTTTGAGGTTTCAAAAGCCTGTGCCAGGCCAGGTAGGTTTCTCATGGTCTCTCTTTATCTCCCCCCCCTCTCTCTCTATATAGATAGATAGATAGATAGATAGATAGATAGATAGATAGATAGATAGATAGATAGATATATCCCCCTACTTCCTGTGTATCAGGATGTAGCCCTCAGCTACTTCTCCATACCATGCCTGTCTGGTTGCTGCTATGCTGCCCACTATGAATAATAGACTAATACACTAACCCATTAAAACTGTTAACAAGCTTGGAATTAAATGCTTTCCTTTATAAGAGTTGCCTTGGCCATGGTGTCTCTTCACAGCAATAGAACACTAAGATAACGGGTATATGAAATAAGCATATGAATCTAATATTTACTGATTAAAAATTACAAAAAAATTATTTGAAAATAATTCTTTGATATACATATAAATTTCCCATTTATTAAAGATTAAGAAGCAGATTTGCACAATATTCAGATGAATGGGCCTATTTATTTTCACATAAAGAATTAAATCTTGGCTGATTATTTGCTACTTTAGTGTGTAGAATAAATTAAATCTTCAACATTTTTCAGCATTAATCAATATTTTGAGTTTTTGTGCTTGTCAGTGTTGAAAATGCTACTTTGCATAAATACATAGTACAAAATGGTCAAAGTATGACTAGGGGCTATTTCAGAGATTCTTGGAAATTCCACCCTAATCTCAAGCCAAAATTACTTTATTACTATTGCTTTATTTGTTACTTTATTTGTTTATAAAACTCAAGTCAGAAATTGAAATAGCGAATTTCTAAACATCCAAAATCTTATAATACATAGCAGTAGGAAAGTTTTAAAATTATTATTTTCTATATTTAAACCACTATGCTTCTGTAAGAGCAGAAACCTTTGCATGCACAGTGCAGTCAATACAGTTCATTGCATACAGTAGTTCAAAGCTGAGGGGCATCTGCTAGCGTCACGTGTTGTGATGACACACATGGCAAAAAATGCACATGTGTGTTCAGAACCAAGGTTGCAACACGAGTGAGTGCTGCCGGCATTACCCTGGCGTCACTGTGTGTTTGTTTTCTAGTTCGTTTTTGATCATTGCACATCAGAATCTTCCAGTGTCGTTAAACTTTTCACAGTCTCCCACAATCTGTTCACGACACCCGTTTAAGAAGCTGGGCCATACCTAATGGCACAGAGGTGTGCGGCACTATGGCCAAGAGCGTAGACTCATGGACCAGACTGATTCCACTGGATCCTGACTTTCCCACCTACCCTCACTGCCTTGGTCTTCACACCTTCGAGATGAAGACATGGATAATAGCTTCCTCCGAGACTTGCTGTGAAGATTAAATTGTGTGTGCACAATAAGTGTTTGAGGTGTTGTTGCTTACAGATTAAACTGCAACCTCGTGGAGCTATCATTGTTGTGGTGTGGAAAACAGCTGTTTCTTCGATTGTCACCCGTAGTACAGCCGTGTTCGGCACTGACATATCACTTTTAACAAGTCTGATCTCCCCACAGACCATAAAGCAACCAGGAAAGATGAGCTTCAGGTGCCTAAAGTCTAACAACTCTCTCTCTCTCTCTCTCTCTCTCTCTCTCTCTCTCTCTCTCTCTCTCATCAGCCTATTACTCTGTCTTGTTTATGCCTAGTCTCAAATTCTCTAAATTTTATTTCTTCATTCAGAGCTCAAGTTGGCAGCGGGCTTGTGGGAATGGTGTTTAGGGGTCTCTTCTTAGAAATGTAATTAAGGGTCTGCCCACAGTCTCCCCAGGTCTCTGCTACCCCAGGTAAGATTCTCAACAATTGCTCCTCAGAACGAATGCAGAGTTCCCCCGTGGTTATTTCCACTTCCTGCTGCCACAGAATAGAATAGAGCTGTGGAGAAGGAGAAGATTCAGACTGCTCAGACAGTGCTGACTTTCTTTAAGCATTCTGCATGTATTGAATGCTTGGTCTATTGGCATCATTTTTGGCTTGACTTACTGAGGGTTCCCTAATCATGTCCATGACAGAACTGAGAGAGGGAGATTGAGATAAAGCACCAAGATGGCAAGACTGTCTAAGGCAGTATCAGTCCTGCTATAACCAAAGCCTCCAGCCAGACCAATGAAAACCCATGGCCTGGTCAAATTCCCAAGGCCCCCAATCTGATAGTCCTAACAAAAGGCCTTCATTACACACATTAATCACTGTTCACACTCACAACTGCCTCATAAACACACAGAAATGAGAGTTCTCATCAAGGAATTGGGGGTTTTGAATCTTAGCCAAGACAATTCTCAGAACCCAGTGTTTGGAAGTTTCGAGTTTCACCCCTGACGTCTGTGAACAGTTTGCCCAGAAAACCATCTTATTTCCTGGGATTAGAAAATGTAATTTGAAATTACCTTCCTTAAAGGTATGCTTGTTATTGGCTGTAGGGTTCATTGCCCTTGCCTCTGACTACATTCTAATATCAGGAGGGCAGGCTGCATTAATTAAAGCTATTTGTCAAGGTTCTCATCCGTGTTCTCCTTGGCATGCTGGTGTTAGTGGTAGGATTGAGTTAGCATGGTGGGGCCATGTATAAAATATGCTCATAAAGAAGATGCAGAGTAAGATAAAAATCCATAAGCCCAATGCTGCCCAAAGATCTCTGTGCCAGCTTCACATTTAATATTCTTCTTCGTTTTAATAACTCTACATCTGCATCCCTAAGGTCATTTTCCTGCTTAAAATGCTTCCTCTGTAAGTATTCTGAAGAAACGACCTGAATGTATGTCGTTCTCAGCTTGCCATGACCTTCTCGTAGTCTGACAGGAGAACAGTCTTCTGGCCATTTGATGAGAGAGAGAGAGCTCTGTGTATCCTTTCCCCTATTCTATCCTATTAGTTACTGAAGTTCAAATGTTTTTCACACATTGGCATCTCTCTTGGGTGAACCTACAACCCCACCTTACAACCTGAATGCCTAGACAATTTGAGCAGAAGCAAGAATGACAATCTTGCTCCAGTATGGATTGAGGCTGTTAGAACTACCACCCAGTGCCCTCCGCAAAGAGCTCAGTAAGTGCAAAAGGATAACTAGTAATCTGGATAGAATTTATGAACAAATCGGTTGGATATTACACTGCGCCTTATAATGGGCGGGGAAAACACAGAAGGATGCTTTAGCAAAGAGGGAGATGAAATAGAAAAAGGAGAATTACAGCCCAGCCGTGTTCTTACTCAGCGCGAGATGAAACCGAGCACGAACGTAACTTCTTTTTGCTCTCTTCGGGGAATACTTCCGCCAATCAGGATCTTGCCTAAAATGAAGTGTTCATGCCCTAAAGCTAGTGTTTGTCTCACCCTTATAAAAATAAGCAGCAAACATTTAGATAGATTCTGAAAAATAGTGGTTTTAATTTTTTAAAATTTTAATTAAAATATGATTACATCATGTTCTCCTTTCTTTTTCTTTCCTCCAATCCTTTGTATGCCCCCTGCCCCACCCTCTCCTATGATTACCCATACCTTCTCAAACTTATGACCTCTTTTTCTTTGATTATTATGGCTATACTATAAACACACACACACACATATATATACATATACATATACATATACATATACACACATACAACCTGTCCAGTCCATTCAGTGTATGTATGATTTCAGGGATTTCATTGGTATTGGTTGACCACTTAGGAGGCTCATCCCAGAGAAATACTAATTCTTCTCTCAGCAGTCATTAGTTGCCTGTCCTTCTTCATCTAGGTATAGCTGTATTGTAGGTGTATCCACTAGAGCTGTGTAAACCACGGTCAGTTGATCTCTGTATTTTTATCAGTTCTGACTTTCTGCAGTGGTATCTGTTGCAAAGAGAAGCTTCTTTGACAGAGTGAGAGCCACACTTACGCTAGGCAGATAAGCTTTAGAACGCAGAATTATGCTGGTCTGGAAAAGCGGCAGCTGTACAGCCTGCATGACTTCTCTAGCCCTGGGTAGTTGGCTAGGTTTTCAGTACCGGGTGTGATCTCCCTTCAGTGGAGTGGGCTTTAAATCTAATTAGGGAGATTTAATCTGTTGGTTGCCACCAAGGTATGCATGCCAGTATTGCACCTTTAGGGATATCTTGCCATGCTGATCATTGTGGTTCCTAGAGGGTCACAGCCTGGTCTCTCCCTTGGCAGCTGGCATAGCTTCTTCTGGCACTATGAAAGTTAGACCTCAGGACAGAAGCTTTCAGGTCAAACCCAGATCGAATCTTCCAATTCCGTGTCCAAAGTGTGTGGTGTCTTCAGCGACAGGGACATAGTTTCAACCCTCCGTAAAGCAGCCAAGAGCAACAGAAATAGCTTTATTGTTTGGAGATGCTCTTGGACTACCCTGACCACCTGAAAAGGAGGCTTCTCTTGATGGTATTGGATTTTTGTTAGGTGGTGTCCTGAAAGAGATACCTCCTGAACAAGTAGCAAAGAGAAAACACTCAAAAGCAGCTCCGTCATTTTACCATCAAGTAAGACCGCATCGCTAACAAAGGTGGAGAAACTGTGCATTCATAAATGGTCCATTTCCCAAATACTTTCCTTTACATAGAGCCAAAAAGACAAGGGCTCGGATAAATTCTCTGCCAAGCCAGTTAGACTTAGAATCACTTTAGTTGGTGCAAATTATGATAATGCCAAGACCAAAAAATCCCTGACATATAAAACAAAGCATGGAGAGACTAATGACAAAATATTTGGGACATTCTGACTTGACCAGCCAAATTCCTGAGAAAGCCTGGCTTCAAATGAAGCCATGTCTAGAAATCCCCTGCATACAGGAATCTTTTTCACCTGTTTATTCTAAGAGTAACCAAACAAAGGCAAGTCAACCACAACAATGTATCAGCTTGGATGTATCACCTGCCCCCTCCCCATAGTTTGTGCAAATCTACTCTCCTGGTTCTGCTTGGGTTGGTCACAAATGTGCCAACTCAGGCACACCAGGGAGGCATTCAGTTGGAGTAGGTGTCTAGCCAGTAAGAAAGAACGGACTACTCAACAGATGGTGCCCTTAAAAATAAGGAAACGCTTAGAAAAAAGGAAAGCCAAGTCTAGTATGTTACCTCATTCCTTAAATAATTTTCAAAGCTAAAATATATTGAAAAGAAAATGTGAGTTGCTTAAAAAAGCAACACTAATGTAAAAGGTTCTTGTAAGAAAGACTATATATATATATATATATTTCATAAATATCCTTATGAAAAATAGTCTTGATCTGTTCATTAGTTGGTCATAAACTTATAATTTTCCTGTCTTAGTATTCTGACTGCTGGACTAATACATGCTATAATGCCCTGTTGTAAATCATAATTGTTTTTTCATGATTGATAGGATAATAAGCAAATGAAAAATTATACACATTGCATTTGAAATAGTAAGTTTTTCTTTTTAGTCTTCAAGTCTTCAGTATATAAATAATTCTGTATCATAATTCATTATGAACTAGAATAAGCAAACAGAATGAAATATTCATGTTTCAAACATGAGTACTTATGAAATGGATTTTCGAAAACATAAAATACAAAGCCAAACTCCCTTAAAAGTACACAAATACATATTATTTTTAAAAAATAGTATGTATTACCTGGTAGCCCACATAATCTTTCTGATTATAATATATAAAAGCCAGGGCTACTCTCTGTTGAAATCAGTATGTGGCTTCTCTAAAAGCTTAACATAGAGCTACCTTATGATTTAGCCACACCAGTCCTTGGCATGGACCCAAAGTGTTCTCCTCCTTTTCCAGAGATGCTTGCACATCTGTGTTCATTGCCAATCTACTCACAGCAAGTAAGAGAAGGAAGCAGCCTAAACACCCACCATCTGGGGGGGACAGTGAAAATGGTGGTACAGATACACAGTGGAATTTTCTTCATCTGTAAAGAAATATGAAATTATAAAAATTTTCAGGTAAATAGACAGAACTGGAAAATATTTCGCCAGGTGAGAAAATATTTCAGGTGAGAAATCCAAAAGTCACATGTTCGCTCTTATGTGCAGACTTCAACTTGAAACTTTTAAACTATGTGTTTAACTGGTCGTTCCTATAGAGTCCAGGGAGCTAGAAAGGGTGATTCGGGCAAGAAAAGGGGCTGTCAGGGAGGGACAACAGCGGAACATATGTGACATGGAAGTGAACGGGAGGAAACTGGGAGTGGACGGTCTCCAGTCAGACGCGGGGCTTGGAGGACGGGGGAGAGGAAAGAGTGGGGTGGAGTGAAGGTGGAGGGTTAAACAAAGCGTGAATGAAAGGAATTTTAAGGCATATACTGCTATTGGTGGGTGATCCTGCTCCCATCAGCCATAGGTTACTAAGCAAAAATTCTGGTATTGAATATAGATTACATCCTTTTGATTTGGTATTGGTCAGAAAGGCCACAGCAAACCCACAAACAGTCCAGGCTACTGCCACTGTCCTTGGTTACTCACAAGACTAGATGCTAATACTCTAATAGTGACAACATCACACACTTCAGCAGCAGGATATAAGGAAATCAAGCTGTCACTGAGAGAGGCCTCTGCTAGCAGCCAGCTTTTATAGGTCTGGATGAGGCTATGAAAGCTGCTGAGGAAAGAAAGCCATTAACAGACTCACCTAGGTATGAGCCATGTGCTGAAGGATGGAACAGCAGGGAGATTTCTTAAGGGGAAGGTTTCAGAAGGAGGGAAGGAAGTGACATTGAAGAATAGTGTGTGTGTGTGTGTATGGTGTGTGTGTGTGTGTGTGTGTGTGAGAGAGAGAGAGAGAGAGAGAGAGAGAGAGAGAGAGAGAGAGAAGAGAGAGAGAATCATAGGACATATATGTATGCATAAAGTTATATATAAATAAAGAAGTCAGGACCACCATGATTTCATACCGCCATTTACACAAGATTGTATGTTCAATGGTATGGATGTCTGGAAAGTCAACCTTTTAAAACACAGCAACTGAAAATATCAGTTAATATGCAGTAATGTGTTAAATGCTGCAACCTTAAATCCCATCCTCCACATTTGGGAAGCTGTTTTCTAGCCGCTGTGCACTGCCTTGCGGACTCACATTGAATGGTCTGAGAGGGTACCCTTCACAGTTCCCCAAAAAGGCTTTTCTGGGAATGGCTGGGTGGGTCAGTGGCCCCAGATTTACATAGATCTTCATTTGTGTACATAGTCATGTATGAAGTACTGCGTGTTACTCCAAACTTAGAGAAAAAGTGTCATCCAGTGGAAAGGTGATAACTGTTGCATACAACAAAAAGAAAATAAAAAGGAAGATGCAATAGTCACAAGAATAAAGTAGCAACAAATATAGGTCTTGATTTAAGTAAATAATCCATAACACCCTAAAAGGGTTGTGTGTGTGTGTGTGTGTGTGTGTGTGTGTGTGTGTGTGTGTGCGCATGCACATGTACACATATAGTGTTTGTTTGTTTGGAACAGGATTTTATTATATAGCTTTGGCTGGCCTCCAACACGTAGCAATTCTCTGGCTTCAGCCTCCCCAAAGCCATTACAACTGTGAGCCATCATGCGTGTTCTAAAAGTGTTCTTTTCATGAAAAGGGAAAAATCAAGAATGGTGCAAATATATGCTATTATTATTAATATGGTTTTTAGAGTCCAGATATATATAGGAAAGAAACACACACAGCGTTAAAAAGAGAAATATTTTTGGAAAAATAAAAGAGTAAAAGGATTTATTAGCATGATTGCCCTTAAGAAATAGAGGGGCATACTGAAGTAGACAAAATGCGGCATAAAAATGTGGAAAGTCAGTAATAAAAATGATCAGTGTCCTCAAAGAGGACACAAACGAGCGGGTGAACTCAATCCAGCCCTGGAAAGGAAGTCCACAAACATAAAGGAAGCAGTCAGCAAAGGCTCCATTGTGACCAGGAGTCAGAAGTCAGGGCCCTTTCCCACGTTGTCAAAGCAGATCAGAGGAAAGGAAACTGTAACACAGGAGAAGGAATATGATTATTTGGTTTCTAGCAACCTACAAAGTGCAGAGCAGCCAAACAGTGGCTGCCGCTCTAGGGGATCAGGCACGGTCATCAGAGCAGTGTGGTAGCAGATGTTACAAGCTGGCTTCAAAGTAGTGCAATGCTAGGGAACATATTTGAGAGTACCAATTAGGGGGTGAGCAAACTGGGCTCCAAAGAAACAGGAGAGAAAGTTGGGGTGTTATGCAATGACTCAAAATAGCTACCTAACGTTGACAGGAGGCATCAATGTAACTTTGGCAGTTAGGGGTGTTGGTGCACGACTCTAATCCAAGTATTTGGGCAGCTGAGGCAGGAGAACTTTCAGAAGTTTAAGTATAGGCTACATAGCAATTCCTTGTCTCAACAACAAAACCACTAGCAACAATAACAATGCTATGTAATTTAGGCAAATCTCTCTCACTTCTTTGTGGTCGGTCATGTCTCTTGGACAATTTATCAACATGCTTGGACCTGGCCGTCCTTCCCAGAGATTCTGATCCATGTCTTAGTCTAAGAATTTAAACAGCACAGCTTGAGATTATGCAGTGCATCCAAGATTACAGATTGCCTAGGTTAAAGGAAGAAGGCAAGCGAGGTGCACACAGGAGCACGGCTGGACGTGTGCTGATGCCCTGGGGCAGAAAGGTGAGCAGCGGGAAGACCTTTGCTGAGCAAACAAATCAGAGCTGGGCTGTTGAGCAGGGAGCAAGGTTTGTTTGATCAAGGGAAACAGGAGAGGATTTCACACTGTGATAGATGTCTGTATGTAGAAGGGTTGCTGCAGGGCGTCTTAGAGAAGTCAAAGGAAATACTGATTGCATTTCCATAGTAACAGGCCGCCTCACTCTGTCTCTGCCTCTTTCCTCGCACACTAGCCCTCAATTCTCAAGTCTTCATAGGTCTCTTTAAATGGACATGAGCTTCATGATTAAATACTGCCTACGTCTTCCGTTTTCTCCTCTTATGGAGGTGCCTGTAGAATATATAAACCTTGTCCCCCAATTAAGAGTAACTGGTCAGGGGGACAGACCTATTATGGTGATGCTGTCTTAAAAAAAAGAAAACTCCTTGCTCTGACAACAGCGCTTTTCAGGTATGGGAGGCTGTGAATATTCCTTTTCTCCAAATGCTGTATGCGTTCTCTGTCCCAGGAAGTGTGGAACATATTACGGCACCTGTTACATCAGGTTGGTACCCTATATGGCTAAAGATGTGATTAAGTGAAGTGTCCTGAGAGGAGAGCCTTCTGAAGGGTGATATATATATATATCCATCCATCCAGGTGGCCCGAAATGTCACCACAAGTATATTGTAAGAGAAAGAGAAATATTTCACAGACATATGGAATAGGAGAACTGCTGGGTTCACAGAGGCAAACAAACCACAGTCACAGGCGGGACTCATCTGAGGAGGTGCAATAGGTTTGTGACACATGACAAAGATGAAGATGTTAGACACTAAAAAATTATTATTCTCCTTGTTGCCCACTGGGCAAGCGCAAACTTCATCCATTTTTCTTCTCCAGGAGACTCAGAAATAGATTTAACATTTACTGGGATAGTGCCTTAGCCTGCATAATTATTAGCATGTGGTGTTTGTTCCTACACCTAATTTTAATTTCTATTAGTTTTAATAGCCTGATTGTATATTTCCCTCTCTTATCACAACAGCTTTCTGAAAACAGATTAGGTAGGCATAATTAATATGTGGTGGCAAATTATGGCCTGTTCATATTGTCTGTGAAGATAGTGTTTTAATATCTCTTGTTCTTTCTGTTTGGGTAAAGCGTGGGGCCCTAGGGCCTAGAATCACTTAGCAGCAAGAGACACCTGGCCTTTATTAGGTGATATCAGCACAGGTTGCTTGCTTCCAGACATTTGGCCCCAGCTTGGGAAAGAGCATTGTCCTTTAAAGTCAGCCTACTCAAGCCTCTGTGGCGCTGCACACCTGCAAACCCAGCACGGGGGATGCGGAGGCAGATGGACCTCTGTGAACTGAATTTCTCTCTCAACTTACAAGTCTTGAGGACACCTTGCAGATGCTGGCTAGAGAGCCACACGCAGAATCAGCATTGACCTGCACGTTGACGTCATCAGGTGAAACCGTAGAAATTTCAAGATTGTTTCCTGAGTGTGTCTGAATTTACCTGCCCATGAGAAAGCACCAGAGCTTGGTGATTCTCTTTGTACCTCTCAAGGGAGATGATGGCTTGAATACATCAAAGAATGTTTGCCTCTTCCAGTTTCCAAAGATAACATTTCTAAATGTTACCAAGCATCGTGCAGAATTAGAGGGGACTCCCTGGATGGACAAGAACCCTGCAAACACAGAGGACAGATGCAGTGTCAGCAGGCACCATGCTGACCTTTAGGTACTTTCTTCACTTTCCAGGGAAAGCGAGCCTCCCCACCCTCCCAGCCCCCCAGGCTCCCAATTTCCCAACATCCCAGCTTCCCCGGCCTCCCAGCCTCCCAACCTTCACTGGGTAGAGTGAAAAGCCTTCCCCCAACTCTTTAGAGTTCCCAGCTTGTGTTCATCCATATGTCCTCCCCAAGCTCAAGACTGCCTTTGGTGCTCCAAGACAACCACAGTGGTTGTTTTTACACTTTCGGTGCCTGTAGTGTTAACCACTTGAGGACAACTGGGCTTCCCAAGTCACCCTTCAATGCCCTCCCAGAACAAAATCTACAAAGGACTTTGTACCCGTCCCTTTAAATTACCCATCCCCAACTTCCTAAGCTCTTGAGCACCCCCTGAAAGCTTCTATTATGTCTCTTGTAAGACCCTTATCGCCTCCAGTTCTGGTGAGGGTCCGTCCTTTAACTTTAATGTTTATAGTGTGGCCTGACCCATAGGGGACTTGGATGTGTCCATTTCTCCTTTCAGCCCTAGGACTCCATATATTGTGGGCTCCTTTGAAGACCCTGTGCATGCTTCATCAGTCTCTGTGAGTTAATATGTGCGTCAACATTGTTGATTTAGAGGGCTTTTGTCCTTTGTTCCCCATCCCCTCTTTCTGCCTCCTCTTCCACAGGGTTCTCTGAGCCCTAAGTGGGGTGGGGTATGATGGAGACATCCCATTCAGGGCTGACTTTTGCAAGGTATCTCCCTCTCTGCATAACGTCTGGCTGTGGGTCTCTATTGGCATCGGCAGTAGGAGGAGGATTCTCTGATAAGGGCTGGGTAAGGCACTGATCTATGAATATGATTTATGAATATGACAGAATATCATCTGGAGTCATTTTATTGCTATGTTCTTTTAGTAGACCAGTACTATTTGGTTTTACCCTAGGTCTCTGACCTATCTAGTCTCAGGTTCTTGGTCACCCATGCAGTGTTGGATATGGGTTCCATCTTGTGGTGTGGGCCTTATATCAATCAAATCATATATTGGTTGGTTACTCCCATAAGCTTTGTGCCACTATTGCACCAGCAAATCTTGTAGGCAGGACACTATCGTAGAGCAAAGGGTTTGTAGAATGGTTGGTGTTTCTCCTTCATAATACCTTCCTGTACCAAAAAATGCCAACACACAGAGGTTAAGAATCTGTATAGGCATCAGCCTGACTTATCCATGTTGAATGAGTTGTGTAACTATTGTTTAAGCAATGGGGCCTTGTTGCCATTTTTTTTGGAACAGAAGCTATAGTCTTGGCAATAGCTTGAGTTGTTTGGGGGTTCCCATGAGATCCCTTTGGCAAACAACTCAATTTAGATATAAACCATTCCAGGTGCTGGAAACTTCACTTGGTGACAAGAAACGCCCAGTTAAGTCTCTGTCTCCCCATTATTTGGAAAATTCATTTAAATTACTTTCATATATTTATATATTTTAAGAAGTTTCCTGTATTAGTTTCCATACTATCTCTCAGATAGCCCTCAATTTTCGCCGTCCTTCCTCATATTCCCTTCTTGTCTCCTTTTCTCCTCACGTTCTTCACTTGTTCACCCCCATTCCAGCCTCCACCTCCATCCATCCATAACTATCTATTCTATTTCTCTTTCCTAAGAAGATCTACCTATCCCCCAAAGTCCCTTACTCTATACATAACCTCTGCGGTTTTATGGATTGTATTTTTATTTTATCATTGATTTAGCAGCTAATATCCACATATCAGCTAATGTATGCCATATTTGTCTTTCTGAGTAGAGGTTACCTCACTCACAGTGATGACTTTTTTCTAGTTCCATCCATTTACCTGTGAATTACATGATTTTATTTTTGTAAAGATTGAATAATGCTGCATCGTGTAATACATACCACATTTTCTTTATCCATCCATCTCATTGGAGACATTAGAGAGATTTCCAGTTTCTGGCTATTGTAAATAAAGCAGCAATGAACAAGGTTGAGCAAGAGTGTCTGTGTTACAGGTCATTTCTAACCGCTTACTTTTAATATATGCCACACAAAAACAACAGCAGCCTATCCAAAGTAGAAATCATATTCATTTTATTCCTCAAAGTCCTTCCTTGTTATCTTCCTGGAACATTCCCTTCCCTTTCTCCTTAGTGTATCCTAATATTTGTTGTGTGCATACTGTATATTATGTATATCAGTGTGTGATTATCTGACAAATTCAGAAATTTTCTTTGTTATGTTCTTGTAGTAAAGAGGGCGGCGGGCTGCATTCCCAGCGCCCAGCTAGCTTAACCCATGAAATAACCACATGGAAATTGTATTAATTAAACACTGCCTGGCCCATTATCTCCAGCCTCTTATTGGCTAACTCTCACATATTAGTTTAACCCATCTCCATCAATGTGTATTTCCACTTGACTGTGGCTTACCAGCATGAGTCTAACCCACGTCCATCTCGGAGAGGAGAGTCATGGTGTCTGCCACTGCCCTTCTTCCTCCCAGCATTCTGTCCTGTCTACTCCTCCGACCTAAGGGCTGCCCTATCAAAGGCCAAGGCAGTCTCTTTATTCAACCAATGAAAGCAACACACAAACAGAAGAACCTCCTACACCATGTTCTAAATCTTGTCCTGCAAAGACTTGGTCCTCAGCTGATCACATTAGGGGGATGTGACATAAACTCAGAGGAAAGATGCAGATGGAAGAAACAGGGTTTGGAAGCCTATGTTTGAAAGTAATATCAAGACTTTCCCCAGCCCTACTTTCTAACCACCATGAGATAATCAACTTTCTTTGACTGTACACTCTCTATCATGATGTTTGGCCTCCAGTGGAGTCAACCAACCATGGATGAAAGTTTCTGGAAGCAGTAAGCCAAAATAAATGCTTCTCCCTTTAAGGTGTTTATTGTCAGGATTTTGTGACAACGCCGGGAGACTGTCTAGCATACTGTGCTTCATTTCATTTATAGATTGGGAGGACATTCAAGACAATCTTCTGGAATGACTGTGTGAAGCAGCTAGCAATTGCTGCTCTTCTAACTCAGAGTGCCATAAAATAATGCAATAGGCTCGGTAGTCTAAGTACCAGACATTTTATTTGCTCACAGACTAGAATGGAGTTCAAGATCAAGTTTCCATGGCTGTTGTCTGATTGCCTGTCTCATAGACAGCTGTACTTCACCATATTCCTTTAGCAAGCTTCCCTGTAGACCTCTTCCAGCTTCAAGTCAACCTTCATCCCATCCGATAGGTGGTGTGTTGGCTGATGGTTTTGATGAATATTTACACTCTGGGATGTTTACACTCTTTTATTTTTCAAAGGAGCAGTAATACCATCACTATTATTGGTAGCTGGATGTTCTGCAGCTTCTTGAAGCTGCGCCTTAGTTGTATTAGTTACAATGATGTGTGCTCTGTCTTCTAGAGAGTATTTTCAGGCAGCTCCTTTCCTCCTGATGAGTCTTGCTTTCTTTGCTTATAGCACAAACTGACTTCTAAATTCTCAGTCATGAGCACAGATCTGTCCCTTTGCACTCTGCGGTGGTTTGAAAGGAAATGTCCCCCAAAGGCCCATAGGATGTGGCACTATTGGGAGATGTGACCTTGTTAGAGTAGGTGTGTGTCACTGTGGTAGCAGGCTTTGAGATCTCATAAATGCTCAAGATACCACCCACTGTCAGAGTCCACTTTCTGTTGACTTCTGATCAAGATGTAGCCAGCACTATGTCCACCATGCTCACCGCCATGATGATAATGGACTTAACCTCTGAAAATGTAAGGCGCCACCGCAATTAAATGTTTTCATTTATAGGAGTTTCAGTGTTTATGGTGTCTCTTCACAGCAATAGAAACCCTAAGACACCCTCACAGTCAATTGTAAGTCAGTGGCCCGCTTTAAGGATTTATAGGATAACTTCTACAACAAATAGTCCCTTACTCTGATACTTCTCAAACTGGTGCAGGAGACACTCTAGAAATTGCCATATGTTCCAGGAGCTCTACGCAAACATGAGTAAATGAGTGTGTGTGTGTGTGTGTGTGTCATAGTATCACTGGCCTCACTTGATTATAAATAACATACAACATACTATAATGTTAAAACAAATGTGACTATGGCAGAAAAAATGGCAAAAAAAAAAAATAAAAGAAAGTTCATAGAAAAGTCAAGACTAAAATGGCTTATCTAGGTATCTTTCTCTCTACACTTTTCTGGAGATCTATGTTACAGTACATCCTAAGTGACCCCCAAGGAGAAAGGAGAGAGGCTATTTGCATTATGACTGATTCATACAGCAAGGATTTTTTTCTAGTTGAAGGATGATCAGCACTGGAAGATTAAGGATTTCCATTACTGTCTTCTAAAAGCAAACAGATGAGATAATATACAGGAAGTATGTGCATGCACATGTCTTCATAGAGACATAACATAACCTCAAATGCTTCTAGTATTCATTAGGAGATTGGTTAAAGGGGTGATCAGTGTTTCATAAAATTAGTCCTAACGACATGGTTCCTAAAGTATACTGAGTTAGCTCCCCCAACTTAGTACTGTTTTTTGTTTTTGTTTTTGTTTTGTATTATGTTTCTATCTAGATTGAAGGATAATTTCCCAATTACTTCCATCCTGATGGTTTTGTTGTCCCTTGAGGAGATGAGTTTTCATAATGAATCTCTGACACCTTCTGAACATTTTTCTTTGTTTCGTCACTTCAATGTGTATGGCAAATTCCTAGCAGAATTAGTCCTCTGATAACACCCATGTAAAACACAGCTCACAGCTGACGCCCTCCTTCACTTTCTTCGACCAGACAGCTAGATTCGTTTAGGAAATTCATTGTGGGATTCTTCCTTTGTTCTTGAAAGCACACTGATTGCGATTTGTCCTTTGTCATTCTGACTTAGATGGTTTGCCATGGCAATTTCGTACAAGAGTCTACGAGATCAAAGGAGCCTTGTCTGTTTTTAAGGCAGCAAAACCCTTATGGTTCCTAGTTAGAGGCTACCCTCCAGCCTCTTGATGATGCACTTTGCCTGTCTGAGTTGCCATTAAGAGTGTTCTGTCTTCCAGAATGTGATTTTAATGATTTTTCCCTTTCTGCCTAATGAGTCTTGTTTCCGTGATTTGTCTCCAAGATGGACTATTATCTTTGCAGGGATTTCAACATCTTTTGAACTAGTCCTCTGTCTATGTTGGAGCATGATTAACTTGCGTTGTTCTTGTTATTCACATGAATTGTGGAAATGTTCATACAAGTGCTTATTAAAACTCTTCTGTTAAGGTCTTTGTAGATGTCTCAAACTATGTTTATAAACAATCAAACACCCCAAAGCTAGTCCCTGGGCACTTACCTAAACGATGTCATGGTTCTCTACATACAGAGCAGTGAAGAACAGAAGAAAGGCCTTTGTCATTCAAAAGTATGTCAGAGAAAAAATAAACCTGATGTGGTTCAGGACTTCCTGATGCTAACCAAATAGCTTTATAAAACTGCAGAACAGAGTTGAAAAACATGGCTGTGAGTCGGGGCTAGTGCTTCCTTATAAAGTTATAAAGGAAAAAGGAGAAAAACAAGACAGAAGCCCTCATTTGTAATAAACATAGATGATCGGTGGTATGAGCAATGTTCTTTAAAAAAAAAAAAGCACATGCCAAATACCTAAAAAGATTTGTCTCCATCGATTGTCAAAAGAAGTATTAATTTACATAATCATATAGTGGACAGCATTTGTAAACCTCCAGGGATAAATCCAAGTCCTTTTTAATGCATTTACTGTAACTACACAAATCAATCTAAACTGCAATTTTTTTTCAGCAAATTGTGCAAAAGATCCTTCCATGACCCTGAGACCAGTTTTAAAAAGCAAAAGTTAAAAATCTTTTAGTCCATATAGAGAAAACTAAGTAATTGCTTTAAGGCTATGTGTTACTGTCAGACCTATTATCTATGACATATGTTAAATGTCAACAAAATGTGTGTTTCTCAATTTTGTTTTTATCACCATTTTTGAAAGACCTAGGAAACTGATAATGCGCCAGTTATGTATGGCCTGTTTACTGGCATTTTAATAATTCATATCCAGGTAAGTAATCTTGCAAATTAACAATCTAAGAACCAAAAAAAAAAAAGAACAGAATTTGAAATAGTTCAGAGAGGACCTGTGGTGGTCTGAATCAGTATGGTCCCCATGAACTCATGTGTTTGGATGATGCTTGGCCTCAAACAAACAAAACTACTTCATACTCACCAGCTAATTAAATTTTAAAGGAAGAGAACCTGTTAGGGTTATAGCAAAACAACTTTTTTTAATTCCCCAAATCCATATACCTCACTGGAGAGAATATAGGAAAGCTTAGCGATGTAGAAGATGTCCATGCAGTCCACCCCACCAGCAACTGCTCTTCTGTGCATTGGAAGTACACAGAAGATGAGCAATCAAGGCAGGCATCCCAGGACACCTTCATCTCAGCGGACATCCAGCCAAAGGAAGTTCAACAAAGCTCTGAATGCAGAGGCTATCTTTTGATGTAACCAGCTTTGAAAATAAAGAACCACTCTTAAAAAAATGTTAAAAAGGATTCTTTGCATCAAAAGCTAGGAAGTCTGTCGGGCTTCTGGTACTCAAGACATTAGCTGAAAAAGAAACACATTTATATAGGGATAAAAAAGCAAGAAGCATAAGTTATTTTAAAATGCATGTGACTGAAATTTTTATTTGAATTTGTTGGATAAATTCTGAGATACACTGAGCACTGATTTTTGAAACAAAAAGAATACTTAATTCTTATTATCTACTATGCCCCAAGAATTACATACATACATACACACACACACACACACACACACACACACACATCACAAACAAATTTACTTTGAAATGCTCCATTTGGTGAATTTATCCTCATTTCATTAAGGGGCATAAAAGATCAGAGTGGTCACACAAGGACAAAAGAAACAAACTAAAGATTCAGCTCAACTCTATGTCATTTCAAAACTCATATACCTTACCGTATAAGCCATTTGGAGTATACAATAGATTGCATGGAGAATTGATTTCACAACCCTGTTTCATAGGTATCACATGTCAATAGTCAGGAGTCCACATGTGGAGATGCTTTTCCTTAAGTGGTGTGAGCTGCTTAACAGCCATCAAAAACTGCATGCCTCTCCCACGAACTGCTTCTTGATGCTTTCGTTGGCTTCTGTGGTTTGCTTTTTAGAGTTTGTTAGTAGGACACAACAGTACAGTCATTTGAGCGTGATTATGTACCAAAGAAAATGAGGGTCAATTTGGAGCTTCTGAAAGTAAAAAAGAAAAAAAAAAGAAATAAAGGAAGCTAGTCTGCTTAGTTTTACTTGATATTTTTCCCCATTTCTTTGCTTTAGAATTTTCCTCCCAGTAAGTTAGAATGTTAATACCTCAAGAAGAACAAACAAAAATCCTTACAACAGGAATCCAACTCAAAATCATTATGAAACACAGATGTGATTGTATTTCTTAGAGCCTGGCTGTGGTTTTAGTGTTCTACTCTTTGGCAGTCTCAGAAAAATGCACATTTGGCCAAAAAAAAAAATCCCCCAAGTTATCTTAAGTGCTCATAAACTACAACAGCTTTGTAAAAGAACTCTGAAAAGCTCTCGGCAGAAGACTAAGGCGGCAGGTAGGCGGTTCCACACACCCTTGCCAAAAGAGGTGGAAGAAAAGCATGATGCTCCTGTAGACAGAGGGAGATGCTCACAGAAGCCAACAGAACGCTTAGGAGCTGCTTTTATTCTAGTCTGGTGACACTCACTTCTCATCCTACTGCAGCCCGCCTGCTGGAGTCCCTCCCCCCATCCCTCTCCATTCCTTGGGGAATCTGCCTCTTGGTGCAGATGCGAGGTCACCTTCGCTCTCTCCTATTGGATGCCTCGGTCTTCCCTTGTAGCCCATTGCCATTCCTTTATGATGTTCAGAGCCACACGCAGCCATCACCTAAGATACAAGAGATAAATAATCCAGAATACCAAGTCAAAGGAGGGAGGGAAACCCACACATAGCATCAAAACAGCAGGCGTCAGACACTATTCATTGATAGCTTTCTATAGTATAATGGTCTCAGTTATCCCAATGAAAAGATACAGGCTATCGGATTGTTTTAGAAAACAAGGTTGAGAATTTAGAATAGCCACACAGTCAAGTAGAGACAGCATATCAGGGTAAAATAATGGGAAAAGATGTTCCAAGCAAATGAACACAAGAAACAAACAGGTGTAGCCCTTTGGATATCTGACAACGAAGAATCCAAACTAAAATGAGTTGGAAAAGAGAGTGAAGGATGCCACACACTCATCAAAGGAAAAAATCTACCAAGAGAACATTGTAGTTCTAAACATTTATTATAACCAAACACAAAGACATCCACATTCATAAAAGAAACATCGCTACAGTTAAAGAAGAACTATGGACCCTCACACAGTGATGGTAGGTGACTTTATCACCCCATCCTCACCAATAGACAGACTATCCAGATAAAAAGAGAGAAATAATAAAGTTAAATCATATTATAAATCTAACAGACAGGGTAATCTACTGAACAATCTGTCTAAACAGGAAAAAATACAATTTTTTTTTTCTCCATGGCTCATGGAACTTACTGCAAAGTTGGCCACATACTAGGACACAAGGCAAGTCACAACACAGACAAGAAAATTAAAATAACACCCCGGTTCCTATCTGACCATGGGTTAAAGCTGGATATCAACAAAAGCAGAAACAGCAGAAAATATACTAACTCACAGAAACTGAACTCACTGCTGGACAAAAAAAAAAAAGATCCAGACAGAAAGGGAAATTAAAAACCTTTTAGAACTGAAGGAAAATGAAAGCACAACATTCCCAAACAAAGAAGGCAGCCCTAAGAGGCATGTTCATAGCCCTAGTGCTTCAATAAAACAACCAAATAAGCAAAAGGGAAAGATCTCACAAGCAACTTAACACCACACCTGAAAGCCCTAGCATCGCAAGAAGCAATAATGTCATATGTGTAGATGGAAAGAAATAATCCTACTCAGAGCTGATATCAACAAAATAGAGAAAAACAAATAAGCTACAAAGAATCAAGGAAAGAAAATCTTGGTTCTTTAAGAACAAGTAATATTGGTAAACCCTTAGCTAAATTAACTAAAAGGAGGGAAAAAGAAGACAAAATTAGTAAATTAATGATGAAAAGGGGACATCAAGGACAATAGACATAAAAAAAAGGGTATACCACCAAACTGGAAAACATGAACAAAATGGGTGGATTTCTTTATATACGTGACTTACCAGAATTAAATTAAGGTCAAACAAGCAAGTTAAACAGACATATTATCCCACTGAAACAGAAGCAGAAGCAGCAATTAAAAGTTTTCAAAGCAAAAACATAAAACAAACAACAAAGCAAAATACCAAGGGCCAAATCGATTCACCACAAAACACAGAATTTCACCAGACCTTCAAGAAGAATTAATATTAACACTCTTACAAGTATTCCGCGAAATAGAAACTGAAGAAACATTTCCTAATTCTTTTTAAAAAGCCACTATTAACCTGTTACCAAAACCACACCAGGACCAAACAACAAAAATAGAAAAAAACAGACCATAACTTTTATGAACATAAATGTAAAAATCCTCAATAAAATGCATGCAAACCTAATCTAAGAACACATCAAAAAGATTATTCACCATGATCAAATTGACTTCATCCCAGAGATGCAAGGATGGCTCCCCATATGGAAATCAATAAACATAATCTGCCACAGAACTGGAATGAAAGGGAAAAAATGTCACATGATTACCTATCTCATTAGGTATAGCAAAGGGCTTTAACAAAATCCAACAGCTCTTCATGAGAAAAGTTCTGAGGAGACTAGGGGTGCAATGGACACACCTCAGAATAATAAAGGCAATTTGCAGCAAGCCCAGCATCAACCTAAATGAAGAAAGACTCAAAACCAGGAATGAGATAAGGATGTCCAGTCTCCATAGGCATTCAATAGAGTACTTGAAGGTTTAGCTAGAGCACATTACAACTGAAGGAGATCAAGGAAATACAGATAGGGAAGGAAGAAGTCAATGCGTTTTTACTTGCAGATAATATGATTTTATACTTATATATATATAATTATAAATCATCAGAAAACTTCTACAGCTGATATACATCTTCAGAAAAGCAGCAAGATGCAAAATTAATACCCCCAAATCAGTAGGCTTCCTATATATAAATGACTAAAAAACTAAGAAAGAAATCAGATAAACAATATCCTTAACGGTAGCCTCAAGAGAATATCTTGGGATAACTCCAAGCAAGTAAGAGACTTTTATAGAAAAAAAAAGGACATTTAAAGACAAATTGAAGAAGACATCAAAAGATGGAAGGACTTCTTGGCTCCTGGATTTGTAAGATTAATACTATGAAAATTATTATCCCACCAAAAGCAATCTACAGAGTTAATGTAATCCCCATCTAAATTCCACCACAATTCTTCACTACAATTGAAAATAATAATCTTCAATTTCACATGGAATCACAAAAAACACTAAAATAGTCATGAATAAGCAAAGAATGCCTGGAGCTATCACCCTGAATTTTAACTTGTACTATCTAGAGAGCTATAGTAACACAAACAGTATAGTATTTGCATAAAAGCATACACTGTTGATCAATAGAATAGAATTAAAGACCCAGACATAAACCCATACACCTATAGACAACTGATTTTTGAAAAGGAAGTCAAAAATAGACACTAGAGAAGAGACAACATCTTCAACAAATGGTGCTGGTCAAACTAGATGAATACACATAGAATAATAAAAATTGATGCAAATATTTAACCCTACACAAAACTCAATTCCATATGGATCAAGGACCTCAACATAAGGCCAGATACCCTGAATCTGACAGAAGAGAACGTGGGAGATAAGTTTGAACTCTTTGATACTGGAAAAAACTGTCTGATAGGATATCAAAAGCGTTAGCACTATGACCAACAATTAATAAATGGGACCTAATGAAGCTGAAAAGATTCTGTATGCAAAGGATACCATAATTTGGGCAAAGTGACAGCCTATAGAATTGGGAAAGGTCTTTACCAGCTATGCATCTGATAAGGTGTTGGCATCTAGAATAAATAAAGAACTAAAACAAAACAAGCAAAACCCTAAAATCAAGAAAAAAACCTTAATTTTAAAAATATGATGCCCTTTGTCCATACCTGAGACTGTCTGTAGCACAGCTAAACTGTACCGCGCACATATTCACCTTAGGATGGCAAAGCCAAGTCTACAGTGGTCTCTAGAAATAAGGACCGTAAGACCTCAGGGAAAAGTCCTTCAGCTACCACTCAAGTGCCAGCTGCTTTGTTGACTGTGCTGATCATAGAGAAGTATACTAATCTTCACCTGCCTGTGATTGTCAGACTGCAAATCCTGGCCCGTCTCAACATCTTCACTCGATCCACAGGCAGCAGAAAGTCCTGAACCCTAAGAGATACTCACAGCACTGTTAACTGTTAAGAAGGAGGTGATTAAGTGGACAAGGCAGCCCGGGCTGCTGTGAACGCCCTGCACTGCTGCTGTTTCTCAGGTATGGATTAGTAAACTCGCCATTGTTCAACACTGTCCGACAGTTCTCACTTCAGGTTATGTGGAGGTGTAGGGGCCCTCTGATCACCCTTTATGGTGCTCAGCATCTGGGCTTTAGCTGAGCTGGACTCTTATGTCCTCACAGGAAGGACGCACAGAGTGCACATCAGCACACTGAGTGTGACTCAAGGAGCTGGTAATCTCTTACAAAAGTCTATAATGCTAACATTTCCTGTGGTTTTTATCTAAATCTCAATCATTTGACTTTACCAACAAAGACTTGGGAGCCAGATGCTGGGGTAAAAGCCTGCTATCTCAGAAAGGCAGAGAAAACATCCAGCTGACCTTCCTCCTCTGCTCTCACCGCCCCCCCCACACACACACACAAAGACCTCTCTCTTATGACATTTCAAACAAAATACAAACTGAATGTCCCTCCCTCCTACTTCCTGTGTATCTCTCTATTCATCCTCCTGACTCCCTCTTACTTTCTGTGTGTTTTTTTTTCCTGTCAACTGATTGCTTGCACCACCCCTTAACCTATGGTTGACTTCATTTAATCCTGCTGACAATATTCAAGCAGACAGCTCTTGTCTTAATGGTGTGTGCTAGGGTTGAGCCACACTACAACAAGAAAGAGATTCTTCCAGTAAATAATGCAATCTCAGGGTTCACAGTGTAATCAAATATCCTGCAATATATTTCAGCACTAAATAGCTTTGGAAGTGAGACTCTGAGATAAGAGACCTTCTGTTTTAACAGGTCACTGACTATTACGGTAGTCACAAGTGCCAGAAAATTGTGCGCATTTCTGCATCAGCTTTCTAATTCCTTGGGACTTTTATAACTGTCAGCATATCTTGGCATCTTCATAAAGGCATAATAGCGCCTAATTATTTCTCTGCGTAAATTTGGTGATCTCAATCCCATAGCTATCAGTGAGCGCATTTCTTTGGGTCTTAGCCTTAAATAGTTTTGTGAGATCATATCATCCTGGATGTATGCACAGGAAGGATTTGAGGCTCCTGGTGTCAACGCCCCTTGGTACCATCCCGTCATTACCCTAGTCATAATAGAATATTAGTAATTAGCTATTCATTTTTTCCCAGTGTTCAAAAGGGAAGTACTAAATTCCCACCCCAAGATATTTTCTCCTCCCTTGGAAAAATCTGGGAGAAAATGTGAAAATCTGTTTCAAATAACCTTTCCTGTTACATTAAAACTTCCTTTGGAGAAAAAATTAGTTAGCTTTTTCTGAAAGTTTCAGAAAGTAAACATTTTAGCTTCTTCCATCTTCTTTTCATTTTGTATTTTACATTCTTTTAAAACTATAAAATCCAACCTCAGTTCAACAGGGCATACAAAATGAATGCTCAAATCATCTTTGTGTCTTGTACCACGATTTACTTGGTCTGCAGCAACACAGACAAAAGAATGCGTGTCACTTCTCGGCTGAAAGAAACGTCATCAGTAGGGATCAGATTCACTTACTGAAGGTGTGAAGGTGCAATCAAAGGCAGAAAAAATGAGTCAGTAAACTAACAAGCTAGCTAAATATTTGTCATAGTAGATTCATCGAATGTGTCTCCTATCTCACATGTATTTACTTTCCTTCTACAAACGTCTCTTGATATGACTTATAGCTGTCATTTACCACCAATAACTGAGATGAATCCTCTCAGTTGTCTATTTAGCTATCTAGCTTTTAAATGTTTAAAGCAGTGATGTGATAAAAAAAAAAAAAACAGGCTAACATCAGCACCTTTGGTCTTGGCCTCAGAAGAGACACCATCTGAATCCTCAGAGACTAGTGTTTCACGATCCTCTCAGGTGTGAGGGGCAGCTATTATGGGGACCCCAGGAGTCTGTTTAATAACGATGTGACTATCCCTTCAAGAAGAGCCACTTTGGGGCTGAAGAGAAAGCTCAGGGGTTTAAAGCATTTGCTGCTCTTTCAAAGGACCTGGGTTCACTTCCAAGCATTCATGTTGGGTGGCTCACAACCATGTGTGTAACCCCCTTTTCATGGGATTGAATGTTTCCTCACTTGCATGGCGTCCTGCCCAAACAGCACACACACACACACGCACAC
>NW_026067917.1:3285187-3314954 GCF_014885135.2 Alexandromys fortis | reverse complement strand
AAAAAAAAAAAAAAAAGTGGAAGCCTTGTATGTGTACTCTCTTTATTTTAGTAAAGTCATTCATATTGTCTCCCATTCTTTCTCATTTTATGTTATTTCTTGCCTGTATTTGTTCACTGATTCCTTCCTCCTTTCCCTTCCACTTCAATACTCCCTTATCCTTTCATGGATCTGTTCATAAGGACCTCCCTTCAAGTCTTTCTGTGAAATCTCTCTGTCATCGTTGAGACCCAAAGCCTGCACAATCAGGAGATACATATTGCCTGAGGTTTGCTACCCCCAATAAAGAGCCCAGAATATGATTTCAGTTTAACTAATTTATTAGCCAACTTATCCTAAGGGAATCTAGGGGTGGGGAAGCTGGATTAAAGAAGAGAGAGAGAGAGAGAGAGAGAGAGAGAGAGAGAAGAAGCCAAGGAAGAAGAGATCTTAGGTAGTTTCCCAAAGGGTGGCCTGAGCTTGATCCTATAGAAATCGCAGACTGTGAACTCTGCCAGGCTAAGCCACACCAGGCAGGGACTTGGGGATGCTGTAACACTTCCCCATCCATAGGCATTGATTATGGACATATGTGGGGGATGTCAGTACCCAAGGCATCTGGCTCACAGCCCTGGAAAAGAGGGCTCCAGGAGTCCATAAGCAGTTTCCAACATATAACAAATGTGGCAAAAATGTGAGCCAAGAGTATCTTGGAAGATAATCAACTTCCTTGAGCATCCTTGTTCAGAACTGTAGAAGGAAGAGTCCTTGAAATATTCAGTATCCTGTCAGGTCTCAGTTAGTTGTATATGTTGTTTTTCACACACACACACACACACACACACACACACACACGACACATCTTGTTACCATTACTAAAGTGTCAAACTTTATTAATTGTTGACAGAGGTTTCTGTCCTGCCTGGTCCCACAGTCATTCAATCCCAAAGAAACATACAGAGGTCTACATTAATTATAAATTGATTGGCCTATTAGCTCAGGCTTCTTATTAACTTTTATAACTTACATAAACCCATAATTCTTGTCTGTGTTAGCCACGTGGCTTGGTAACTTTTATCAGTGAGGCATTCTCATCTTGCTTTTTCTGAGTCTGGGTGATGACTGCAGACTCACCCTTTCCTCTTCCCAGAATTCCCCTGTTCTCATTGCCCCACCTATACTTCCTGCCTGGCTACTGGCCAATCAGTGTTTTATTAAAATAAGTGACAGGATACAAGTCCATTCTCTCACAGGAGTTAATAATTCTTAAAAGTTATTTACTTAAAAAGCAAATTATTTCTGTGATAATACTAATTTTTTTAATACTTTCATCCATTCTTTAACAGTTTCAAGTTTTAACCACACTTACTCCTCCAACTCTGCCCAGATCCACCCCTTCACTATCTACTCTTCTTTATCTATCTATCTATCTATCTATCTATCTATCTATCTATCTATCTATCTATCTATTTCTATATAGATATAGATATCAATGCTTTCTTTCCCCTTCCTCATTTTAAAACACTTTAGTAAGTTGTATAGCTTGCAAACTTCAATGTATTCTCACAGCTATAATTGTATTGATCCTGCGAATTCCATTAATTCTGTTTTTGATAAAGGCATAAAAGGTCTTATTCCTCCCAATAAAACCGTTACAGCCTCAATTTTGCTATGGCCCCTCCAACCACCCACATTTAATTCTGTGTGGCCATATCAGTCCTTGGCCCAGTAAGTAAACACAGGTGCTTACAGTATCTGGACTTTAATAGCTGAATTGAAACAAGATTGGGGCTTGATAATTAGCCATTTTCTTTAAAAACCATTTAAAGTGGGTGAAAGTTGTTTCCTGGAAAAGTAAGCGTGAAAACACTCACTTAAAATAATTTCTATTATTAAGGACTTAGAATGAAGTATTATAATTATCACACTCAGGAGCAAGTTTAGATTTTGCAAACTGCCCCATGAAGTGTGGATATTTTCTGAAGCATGGCTTTGGGCAATGATGTGATGGCAGGGAGAATAAAAGTATGCAGCCATTATGTGTCCTGAGACCCTAAAGCCCTGAATCCACTGCTTCATTCAAATGATCGCTTCTTTGGTGAACTCAAGACGAACTTGCTTCTTTCCTTGCTAATACAGCTTCATCAATGCTCCTTGACAGCTTAAAAATATGTCTAGGTGCTGGGCCTGAGTGTTTAACTGTTTTCCATATGCAGGGCTGGTGCCAGTGGCGGCTGGAAGATGGCGTTGGATCTCCTGGACCTAGAATTACATATGGTTGTGCGCCGGATGTGAAAATAGAAAGTAGATGCTGGAAACGGAACTAAGGTCCTCCGGAAGAGCTGCCAGTGCTCATAACCACGGAGCGGCCTCTCCAGCCTTCGCCGACTGCTTTTGATGAACAAGACAATTAGTGATGCAACCCCTTGGCTGTTGTTATGTTGTTGTATTTCCATCTTAGTTAGTTTTTCTTTTTGACCCTGACAAAGGCCACTTGGAAAATGACATCTGTCTTGACTTCCAGTTCCAGAAGGATACGGTTCGTCATAGCAGGACGGCATAGTGCCAGGATCATGAAGCTAGTTGGCAGACAGGTTGTTCACATTTTACCCACACTCAGGAAGCAGGAATGAGCAGGATTGAGATTGGGCTGCAAAATCTCAAAGTCTGCTCCCAGTGACCATTTTCCTTCGATGAGATTTTACCTCTTTAATGTTCCACAATCTTCCAAGACAGAGCCTCCAACTCGGGATATGTTCAAAGGTGTGAGTCTAAAATTATTTTATATTTAAATTGAAACATCTATTTCCTCCTTCATGGTCTTCCTTTTTTAAAAAAAAAAAAAACCCTGATTGCTCTTTGGGCTGACGAGGGAGGGGGACTTGATTGGGGGAGGGGGAGGGAAAGGGGAGGTGGCGGGGGGGAAGAGACAGAAATCTTTAATAAATAAATAAATAAGAAAAAAAGAAAAATGACCCTAAAAACTTCTCTTACAAATTAAAAAAAAAATAAAATAAATAAAAAAAGGAAAAAGAAAAAGAAACCACCATGCTGTAGCACTAGAAACTCCCAGGCAGAATCAGCCTATTTGTTGCCTGGTCTTCTCCACACTGATCCAGACTTGCTGTTTCAGGGCCCCTGTTTTCCCACAGTTGGCTAAGATCTCTATCCCTGGATTTCAGTACCCTCTGTTTCATCACTGACTTTGAACACAAGCAAGCAAATCCTTCAAGCTTAAGCAAACAAACACTGTGAACATGAGGAAAATACTACATTCCAGAGCCTTACAGAGTTCTTCCAAGTTCTGTTTCCAATTAAGTTAAAGTCAGTTAGACTCTGGCCTCCCCTGTTTATCTGAGTCTGGAGTTTCCCAAATTTTACCCTAATGCCCCCTCTGCACTATGAACCTCCTTTTCCCAGATGCCTCCTTCCTTAATAGGTAGCCCAGAGAAGATATTGACCAGGAAGTAGAGTGCTCTGATTGCCATCCTCATAACCTCAGTCTGTGAATTTGCAGTCTTCTGAATAGCTTCCATCCTCTTGGGCAGAAGAGCAATAAGTTTTATTTTTTCAATAATATTTTTATAAAATATTACAAATTTTCCACAATGAGAAAACAGAGCACTTTCCTATAATCAAGAAACTTATTGAAACTGGTTTCAATCATTATTGACTAAGACTACCTAACTGATGTTGGAATGTCTAGAGTCGAGGGTATTCACATGCCTGGTTCATTCCCCAGACCTCTGATATTCACAGACCTGCCTTTATGTGGGCTGGACATGCTGACGCATGCCTAGTATCACAGTCCTTCAGAGAGGCAGAGATTCAGCAGCAGCCTCTCCTGCACACTGAGTTTGATGGCAGCCTGAGCTACATTAGAACTTGCCTCAACACAAAACAAAACACAGAAAACATAAGACAAAAAGCAAAAGACCCCACAGATGTTTGAGTGGGGCCACTAAGTCATTGGGAACCCCCGAGGCCTCTAAGAAGAAGCTCCTCCTCTGCTCTCCCTCCCACGGATCTTCCCTGTTGCTAACTCCACTCCATGCCATGGCATGCTGTCCCACCACAGCTAACCACAAGAGACCGAAACCTCCACGCAGGCTGTAAGTGAAAAGCTACATCTCAGGGATTTTGTTACAGAACAAACTTACTGCCACGAAACTGTAAGAAGTCACCGCCTGGAACGGGAGTGTGCCACAGAGAGCAACAGCAAAAGATTCTGTTTATAAGATACACAGGACACTGGGAAACCACATTCTCAGCATCTTGTGCAACTTGCAGCTAAGCCAGTTTAACCCTTTGCTTTACGGGGTATAGTGCCTAATGCTTGGAGCTATGGGCTCAGAGTAGGCGCTTGTTTATCTCAAATGCCTACTTGCTTTTTATCTGTACTATATCTTTTCATCGCCTGTAAATATTTTTTTTTAATTTTCTCACTCCTTCTAAACATGGTGCCACCTCTGTAGCTTCCTGGGATAACAGTTTCTATCTTTTTTTTAAGAACACCAGGCTGCTTTGAAATGGTCTGTATTGTACCCTTATAGCTTGGCTATAAATACAGGAGAATTTATAAATGTAAATGGAAGAAACCTCAACTCCTGGGCATGCCAGAATTCTCACCATCTCTGAGAGAATGCAGTCTTGATACAGACTGAGCCTTGGAGCTGATGAGTTTGTCAGCTCAGGGACATCACCAGCCACCCGGAGCCTCTCCATCTGCCCCAGCTTTCACCAGGACCACTTAGCTCCCTGGATGGCCTCAGGCAGAAAGTTAACAGTGCTGTGAGATATGAAAGGGCTAAAAAGGGGGGATGATGAAGGAGTGGAAGATAAAGGGAGAGAAAGCAGGAAAAGAGAAAGAAAGAGAGAGAGAAATGGGGGAGGAGGAGAAGGAAGAGGGTAACATTTCTCTGGACTCTTCAGAAATGATTTTTATTTTTTAGTTTTCTTAAAAGCTTCAGAAATAGATGACCCTTTCTGATCTCTGGTTACTAGAGAAATGTTAGTAAAAGGGATGTGTCCTAGTATTTCCCCGGGGACAACAACTGCTTGCACTTGTTGGTTTATTGATTAATTTATTCATCTGACAGGCTTTTAATACCTAACTCTGGTTGGTTTGGAACTTGCTATACAAAGAGGGGAAGCCATAAAATCACAGAGCTCTACCTGCCTCCCTCCTCCAGAGTGCCGGGATTAAGTGTGCTCCCCTATCCAAAGGGTTTTTAAAAATTCTTTTACTGTGCTTTGTTTTTTAAATTGTTACCCTTTTCAGAATCTCCAAATCACATTATTAAAACATTCTTTCTCAAGTTTGTCTCTTTACCTCTGCAAAGGTGGCTGCCACCTTCCCTGCCATAGCTTCCTCCATGTACCAGTGAGTATGCTAAAATCCCTCTTCTCCTGATGACCAGAAGGCAGTTCTGGGAGGAAGATTTAAGTGTCACTAGAAAGAGAAAGGTAGCAATTTTCATGTCTTGAAAGTGTTGGCTACTTAAGCACTGGTCTTCTTCCTTCCTAGAGTGAATTCTTAGTGAAGAACAAGGTCTAAGGACAGTATCCAAGTGTGAGGTCAAATATCTCAAGCGATGGCTAAATTCTCCCTGTCACTGAGAAGCCCAGCATCCCAGGACTGCGCCATTCCAGTCACTGTTTAGGGGACAGCATGGGAATCCGTCACTACCATTTACCACTCAGAGCTTGAAGTAGGTCAACTTTCCGTGTCTGTTCTGAGTTAGAGTAGAACATGGACATCTGGCACGTGCTGAGTGTCTGGGCCGGAAGTACAGGGTCTGTTTGATGAGCATCTTAGCAACACCAGCTGGATCATAGTACCCTAGGATTAAGTACACAAAGCCCGTTGTTTCTTTGACTATGAGTGGTCAAACCATCTCATTAAATTTTTCTGCATTACCTTGAAATCAAACTGCGTATTGTGGGTTAGAGAAGTACTCATCTTGCTGGATTGGAATAGCAATGTGAAGCTGGAGAAGACTGCAGACCCTCGGAGTTGGAGATATCACCTAAATCACTAATGCTTATATTATCATCTGGTCATTTTAAGTCCTATAATTATATACTGAGAAACAACGCAATGCTGAATAAGCACTATTTCAGGGAAGAACAGCCTAACCCACCTGCTAACAGCTTCAGATACAGTTTTAGGAAGGTGTAGAATATGGTAACATTGTTTGTCATCCCAGCATTTGGGAGGTAGGGGCAAGAGGATCAGGACTTCAAGGCCAGTTTCAGCTACATATGGAATTCAAGCCCAGCCCGGGCTATGTGGGACTGTGTCTCAAAATCTCAAATAAAAATAAAAGAGTCAAAGGAGCCAGGAATGCAGCTCACTAGTAGCTAGCCTGGATTGCAAGAGTTCCCAGGTTTAACTTTCAAAACTGAAAAACAAATCTTACAAAGAAAATAAATTTACTCAGACAAACTCCATTCCCAGTCTTTCCTCAATTGAAGCCAAAATAGTCTGACATGTTCTGGCATGGCTCACAGAGATTTTGAGCCTTTCAAATACAAAAGCCCCAGCTGGTTTTATTGGCCGAAAGATGTTTCTGCAATTCTGTCTTGTCAGGCCAGTCACCTAAGTGTGTAACTGTCACTTATTAAAGCTAGCCTCTTCCACACTTGTTGTGTAGCGACTGGATCAAAGAAGAGAGGAAGGCAACAGTAAGCCAGTATCACAGAAAAATTGACCCACATTGCTTATTGAAATCCCAGAGCTAAAACTAACAACCAGAGAGGCAAAGTGCAGGCATTGACTCAACTTCATTCATTCACTCATTCATTCGAAAAAGAAACAAAGATAGATATATGGAGAGAGAGAGAGAGAGAGAGAGAGAGAGAGAGAGAGAGAGATACTTGCTTGAAGACTTGTGGGAAAGGCAGTAGAGAGGTGATCTATATACCCACAACCCTCCATGCTTTCGTGAGAGAGAAGGCAGAATTCATATATGACTGGAAGCATCCCAACAATTTCTCTCTCTCTCTCTCTCTCTCTCTCTCTCTCTCTCTCTCTCTCTCCATCTGTACTTCTAAATCATACAGTTGAAAGCCAAGGGAGTGTTTCAGTGAGAGCAGGAAATTAGGATTTGTGTGTGTGTGTGTGTGTGTGTGTGTGTGTGTGTGCACGTGCGCATGCCTATGTGTATGTGTGTTTCAAGATTGTGGTTCAATTCATCAGAAAAAATATGGCTTCTAAAATGGGGTTGGCTCTGTGAATTAAGAGAAGACAGATGACATGAGAAAGGATGCTGCTGTCATTTGCGAGGTGCATTGGTGACCTCGTGACTCAGTTATTGACTCTATACATAAGGGTGAGAAAGTGGAAGTGCCCTCCTATTTTATGTAGAAAATCCTGTCTTCCTTATTCCTGCTTGTCAACCTACTTTCTTTACAAGCCTCTGACTTAGCATACATGCATTATAGACACTTAATATCTGCCAACTTATGATTTATGTATTTTAAAATGTTGCCTTACAAATTGATCTTACAATTGTTTTAACCTTAGAAGATGTCCGCAATGATATACATTAATTTTTAAAGTTTCTATTATTCATTATCCTTTTGTAAACTTTTACTAAGAATATGAAAACATCAAGATATTTATACATACAATGCACATATAATAACATAACAATATACATAACAATTCTAAGGCTTAAATGTTGTATAAATTAAGTACACCCAATACTAATACAATGTATTAATTGTAACATGCTGTTTTAGGTTTTTTCCCATTGCTCATAGTAACTTCATCAGTTCTTGAAAAGACAATCCATTGATCATATTTCTTAAGTGAAAGAGATATTCTACACTAAAGGAGGCTACATAAGAGCCCTGAGGTCGGGACCAACAGGTAGGTGACAACGCTGAACAAGAGTTTTGACTGTGGTCAACAAGGCCCAGATATTATAGCATCAGAACATAGAAAATACGTTATGGCTAATATAGGTGTTCACTCCTCCGGGCCTTGCAGAGTTGAGTCTTTTTCTTGGGACAATCAACGAAAGGCTTCATTGTTAAATGGTAGGATGGAAAGGATTCATATTACCTGTCCTGTTCACACAACTGTATCTTCTGTCCCGTGTAGCTCACATCTCAGAATTATCTATACCTGCATTGGAAATATTAGTCTTCACCTTATCTTGTGCCTGGGATATTCTCTTTTCATGTATACTTTACATTTTCCTACTTTTTATTTTGATAGCCACGTCCGTATCAAAGGCTCAGACTTTCTGTATATCTTTAGCCATTAGAGACATCACGGGTACTAAAGGGCCTTCCTCCAAGATGGATGGTTCTGTTTGGGAGGAAATTGCTGCTCAATACTAAGCCCCCATTGCTGGTAGGATTTGAGGTTGTTGGCTGCTTTCATAAACCGTACATTCTTTCTTGGTACAAATAATTAGATAATATCTTATTATCTATAAATCATAAGGTCACATCTAGTTTCTTTTCAAGGCTTCTCTCAGGGCTCTCCACTCTTCCTTAACATCTTTTTCAGTCCGTCATCATTCAATTTGACTTACTCCACTTCAATAGCTTCTCATCCTAATGCGATTTTTCTTTTCTGTCTTCACTTTCTATTAATGATAATAGCATCTTCTTGTTCGATGCACTATCATAGTCTCTGCTCTCTTGAAGTCTTCATTTAGAGCAGTCTGTAATGGGCAAACCTCGCCTGCTCTGTCTCCGTGAGTACTTTCCACATGCATCTGTCTCCTCTTTCCACTGCTCACGCTTTACCGTTCTTGTTTACACTGTTGTTGGCCCTTAAGTCTCTAATTTGTTCCTGTCTTCAGTGTCTCTCTTCTCCGTAGCAGCCTTGATCGAATATTCCAAGTGGCTGGTAGGCACATGTCTTTACCATTTGCAATTTGCCTTGTCTTAGTGTCTTCAATGATTTTTTCTTTCAGCTCCTCTTACCCTAGCAAAAACCAACAGCAATAAATTGTCCCTCACTGTCAGACAGTCTCAACTTTCGGGCTAGTGATATTGGGAAGATTAGCAGTGGAAACGCTAAAGTTGGCAATGGTTGTATTCCACTAAGACATCTCTTCGGCTTTCCATGGAACTTCTACTTCCTGCTTCCTTCTAGGCCTGTTTGGAATGACTGATGTAAACACTGTTAGAAACCAACTCTTGGATTCCCCTCCTGACGTCAGAGAGGGACTTCCCTGACTTCTTAGCTTCCAGTCTCTATTTACTAGAATTTGAACAGTACATATTATTCCTAAATGGAAAAGGAGACAAGCCATTCTGAGTGACAGTCCATCAGGTCTGAAAAGGAACAAGGAACCAAAGAAATTAACTCATCCATCTCCAGGATTTGGGATCCTGGCAACAGAACCCATATTAACAGTGTCCCTTTCTTAGCTGCACCTAGAACACAGAGTAGGAACAATATGCAGCAGCAGCCTGGAGGTCCCTTCGGACACGGCTAGACCTTTCCCTCCCCTTCGCTTCAGTGATTTCCTGTTGTAACTACAGCTCTTTTGTGGAAAGAAAAGAAATCATTTGCTTGATGGGCAGGTAGCAGGGGAGAAGAAATATCAACCCATTTGGCTCAGAGGGAGGGAGATGAAGAAAGACGGGCACAGAACCCCTCCTTTAGTTTCTGAGACAGCAGGAGAAAGACCACTGAGCAGGGACCCCTTAAGTGCCAAACTGATATTTCTTGCTTTTTATTAATTAACTTATTTTATGTGTATGGGTGTTTTTACTCGAAGTATCTATGTACACCCCAAGCTTACAGTGTCCACAAAAGTCAAAAAGAGGTTATAGATCCCCTGGACCTGGAGTCATAATGGTCGTGGCCTGTCAAGGAAATTGTGAGAATTGATTCCCATGTCCTCTAGAAGAGCAACCAGACCTCTTAACCACTGAGCCACCTCTCAGTTGCTGATAATCTTTGTTGACCCAGCCTCGACAACGCCCTTAGTTCAGCATCTGTTACTCTTGGTAACGAGGGTCCCCTCTGCTTATCTCTTTCCCCTCTTCTGCTATCCTCCTTCTATTTACTCCTTTCAAAGAGGGATAACAACTCTTGCCCAGCTGACTCATGCTGCTTTTGTAGAGAATCTGATCCGAACTAGAGGTGTTCTTACAGTGGAAATACAAACATGAGTCCCACACTTACAGAACCCCAGGCCCCTAAACTGGAATCCCAACAAGCACTAGAATCAAAGGCACCTGGTGCTGCAAGCTCATGAAGGGAGTCGGACTGAGCTCAAAAATAAAAGCCTGCAACGTGGCAGGAAAACTCCCTTTTGTTGCTAAAGCCCGTCAGACATGCCAGACCTTCCAGAAGCCCTGTTTTTTGTCTTGAAATTATTATTATTTTTTATTGACAATAGATATTTTCAATATAATATATTTTGATTATGGTTTCCCCTCCCCAACGCCTCCCATACCTTCCTTACTTTCCCATCCACCCCAAACACACACCTTTTCTCTATCTCACTAGGATACAAATGAGCATCAGCAGCGGCATAATAATAATAGTAACATTAATAAATTAGATAAACTGAAAACAAACAAACCAGAATAGAACAAAATGAGCAAACGAACGGTAAAAGAAAAAGCTCAAGAAATGCATATAGATGCAGAGACACATACATTTGCACACATAGACATCCTACAAAAACAGAAAAATAGAATCCACAGTATATATGCACAGGGCCTATGTGGGGGGCCTAGACAAAGTATTATGAGATAAAGAACCTTCCAAAAATGCCAGCAACTTTGTTTTGTGTTGGGCAGCTACTACTGGGTGTGGGGCCTGGCCTTAAAAGTGTTTTGTATACCCAGTGAGACTTTATTAGAGAAAATTAAGTTTTCATTTGCGAGAGGTTAGCAATTGGAGGTAGTTTCTGGATTAGGAATGTGGGCTTGTGTCCACTTCCCCTCCTCATACTGGGATGTCATCAGGCCCAGACCTGTGTGGGTCCTTCACATGCTACCCTACTCTGTGTGAGTTCATATGTGCATTGGTCCTGCTGTGCTCAGAAAGCCACGCTTCTTTGGTGTACTCCATCCCCTCTGGCTCTTAAAATCTTTCCACCCCTCTTCCTCTTTGGAAGGGTTCCCTGAGCCCTGATTTGGCGGCGGGGGGATTTGATGGAGATATCCCATTTAGGACGAGTGTTCCATTGTCTCTCAGTCTCTGTATACAGTTGCATTGCTCTGTATTCGGTCCCATCTACTGCAGGAGGGAGGGAAACCCTGTTCTAAATTTTCACAGAATGTGCTTTCTGTCACAGAGAGAGCACACTGGTGGGTCTGAACCTTTTGTATGCCTTTCCAGTCCTCTACCTCTCTGATCAGACACTCAGCAGTTCAGTGCAAAGACTAGGAGACACATCATTTGTGTGGTGGGGGGATGGTGTGTCTTTTCCTAGGACCCATCTTTATCAGGATGTTCACTAAATATTTACTGAAATAATAGCCTTCATTTTCTGTGTTACGATGAAATTTTCACAAGGATATCTTTCCAGCTGTAGAAAAGCAAGATAATACAATATTCCATAAAGCAGCCACATGATCTCTGAGCTATTGGCCATTGGTTAGACAGTCACAGCTAGAGACAGAAACACATCACATATATATAAGTCGACCTCTGCAGGTAGGTATATGCATACATGCTTTATGTGATGGTGAAAAACATATGCTTTGGAGTCACGTGAGTGATTGCAAACATGGCTCTACCAATTGCTAGTTTTGGGTGCTTGGGAAAATTAGTTTTAAAACAGGAGTGATAGGCATGATAACAAACTATTTTAAAAAGCTGAAAGACTTTAGATTGACAGATCTTGGTAACGCCTCCCTCACACGATGACTGGAGATTGAACAAAGGGCATATGAAAGCCACACTGGTTGGGGCCTGGAGAATGTGTGCGAGTCCCCATTTACCTAGGAGACACTTCTCATCTGCCACCCACTTCTCCCTCACAGTTCCCCAGAATCGGGGCTGAACAATCATCATGTCTATGATGATTGACATTTGTCAAGGCCAGGTCCAAGGACAAGGAATAGCAACAGAGTTATCACTGAGAGCCCTGAAATGAGACAGGGAAATCGCACACCTGTCACCTTGTCACAGTTCTCAGAACCTTGGTGTTCCCATGGGCAGAATCTGAAAGGACCAGAGAATGAGTAATTTCGTTCATGGTAGACCTTCCACGGTTTGAAGAAAGCCTTTCTTCCAAATTAGTCCCCATGAGTTCTCAATGAAGCTCATGTCTCTCTAGCGTAAACAAAGGTTAATCTCATGGTTGTTTGGTCAAAAGTTTCTACCAGGGTAGAAAGACATTTTAATGTTTAGAAAGCAGGGTGGTCTTGTCAAGAGATTCATGACCCGTGTCTCTGAACAAGAAGGCTGCTCCCTACTGAGGGTATATTGCAACAGTTCCTTTACAGATACTGAGATTCCTAACTGTATTTACTTTCTATACACATGGCCAAATCCTCACACAATTAAAACTCCTTCACATCTGTTATTATAAGGAGGATTCTAGAAACTCTGTTGATGACAATTAAGAAATTTAGTCTTCTCCTAAGCATGTAAGTGTTATTTATGAAACATAGAATTATGAAATGTAGAATTTAGGGTCCTGTTTGAATGTGGTCACAAAACACAATGTATTTCTGTTAAGACTTTCTCGGACATCTGTCTATATTTTCAGTGATGGCATTTCTAAAACAAATCTCCCACGGTCTCAATGTGATGATTCATCTTTATGAGGAAGACTCAATCAGAGAGTCCAATGTAAGGTAAATATAGAGAGATATTTGGCCTTGTAAAATAGCAGTGTTGATGGAAAAATTAGACAAACCCAGCATGGCAAGAACTTGCTTTGACCTTCACAACAGCGACTTCAGGTTCCTGAGCCGATGCCGCATGCTTTCCAAACTCATCACTGAGCAGAATTTAAAGGGTCAGGAGCCAGATCTTGACACTGTGCATGAGACACGCTGAGCTCAGCTTTTCATTACACCCGTGTGCATTGATTTTGATCTTTCCATATTTTTAACGTCATCTTGATTTGGATGCATGGGCCCTGGTGGGTTGGAATTTATCAGGACTGATGAGAAGCAAACTTATTAAGAAAGGAGAATTTATTTCCACTTCTTCCCCTTGCCTTTCCTTGCCGGGATGCCTCTCACTAAGGCTCTCCAATGTTGTCGTGATGTTCAGGCTTCTGGGAACACAACATCCTCTCTTCCTGTTTCAGACCAGTGAAGTTCACCTGTGAAGTGTGGCCAGCCCTTGCTCATTGACAACTTACTACTCTGACTTTCAGCATCAGTTCTGATGGGTGAGAGGGGCTTTAGTACTTAACAAGGTCTCTCTCTCTCCTATTGCATCAATTCAATATAATTTCTGTCGATGTATGTGCTCTCTCTATTCTGCTATTGTTCCCACAATAGCATGTTTAGATAGTCTACGCTACCTCTTGGAATAATCTTTATTTATCTTATTATTTATTTATGGCTGGATTTATGGCTCCATCTTCCCGTTGCATTCTGAGATTTTTCAAAGGCTGGAACTTCATTGTATTTGTCTTATGCTTCTACCACACAGCATAGACTCTGGCATTTTAATAATATCACATAAACATCTGGTGAGCAAAAATAGTTATAACAATATAAATTAAAATCCTCTCTGTTTTCTCAAAATATTTAGTCTTCGGGAGTTAAAGACAGCATCAACCCACATCAAAGGATGCTTTGCCTGGTTCTCCCCCGATAGTGATCTGAGGACAATAGCTTGCTCAGGGTTAGAGCAGTTTTAGCCCACATTCTTTGTCAGCATCCTTTGGCAATACCACCCACAACCCTGGACCAAGTTTGTTGCAAGGCTGTTTCAGCAGCTTAAGCAATTCCTTATCACAGCTCTTCTTCTTGCCAGAGAGACTTGTTTCACAATGTTCCCATCCATAGATGTGGTAAATTCCCTGTAAATAAACATGACATCCTTACACAAGAAAAATTGGATGTATTTTATGATAAGATGTGTTTGTTTGCTGAGTTGCTTGTGTTTCTAGAGAATGGTGGTAAATGGTGATTCCAAAAATCTCATCATCCAAGGGAAAATAGTTGAGGTTTATTAGGCCTTTCTTCCTGTCAAGCCTCAAGATATGAGCAGCTACTTTACTCCATAGTCCAGGCTATGACCAAAGACATTCCACAGGCTGATGGTATACTTCAGACATAAACTGGAACAATCCACAAGAATTAAGATGTTCCCATCACCCGTATATATTGGATTACCTCCAGAGGAACAAGAAATGAAAGGAGAGACATCCCATCTTTTGTCAAAATTGCTTTGCATTATTTCCTATGTGACAGGAAAAGTTGGAGGAGAATTAGCTATAGTGGGACTTTCCTACATACCATTTCCTCTTTCTCCAGGAAATCATGCTAAGGAGCCTGTTTTGCTTTTATTTGCTTGTGATCATAACAAATATGAGGGCTAGGCTCTTATAGGAGCTAGGGTGCTATTATGCCATGAGAAAAAGGTCATGAAGATCATCTTTTGAATCCTTTTCTTTGGCAAATAGATCTATAAAATTCCCTGATGATTCCAGAATAAATACTCTCATATTTGGGATTGTGATAAGAAAGACATAATATATGTTGGGCAAGGAGTTGAGTAGCGAAAGAAATTCCGGTACCTACCAATACACCCCAGTTCATTTCAAGTGTACTTGTATCTCCTCTGTTTCTCTGACTTTTCTTATTCCAGATGTTTTTCTGTAGCTAATTACTTTATGTGCTGATTCGGTTAGCTTTCTCATCTAATTGCATATGTTTAAAATCTTTTGCCTGAGATATTTTTGCTTGACTTTCCTACATCTTCTTTTCCCAATTTCTTTAATTAATTCCCCCAGCAATGCCCTCATTCTTCAGTCCTCCAACGTATCCAGAAATATGGGCTTGATTAGCTTAGAGCCCACCAATCTTTTCACAACCCTGGAATCTTTTCTATTGCCTTCAAAAAGGGTGATGGCAACATGGGTGGTCTGATGAAATTTGAGCTCTCAACTCCAGGAGTTTGTATATAATCCTATGCAAGTTCAATCGAACTCTCTGAGCCTCAGTATTCTAACGGGGCTGATCAGTTTGTAGTCTGGGGTCTGCTTTGCGGGAGCCCCCTCCCTCTCAAAGTCTCCTGAAGTTCTCTATTCTCAGGGCACAGTAACTTGTGCCTCTCTGTGGTACACATGCCACACAACTCTCTTGCCCCATCTATCACTCCAGAACACTTCTTTGTTCTCAGAGGATTCTGAAAGTGGCATCTTTGTTATTCTTACCCAAAGTTACTCAGATGACAAGTGCCCAAGGCTGAAGAAAACCCTTGTCTGCAGCAAGGCTGGCAATTGCCAAAGTCCCAACATTAGAAGCGACAAAAAGATGCTTCCCTCTCTAAGGACATTACTATCAGCATCACCATGCACACTGGCCCTACTGCTCCTTCTCTAGCAAGGATCAACAGTTTCTGCTGCAAAGCAAATTTGACAATTTGTTCATCAGTGCCCTGGGAAGATTATAGATAGGCATGCATTTGTGTCACGGTCTGGATAGCTTGATCTGAAAACCTGACTGGGGAGAGAGAGGAATGAAGAAAGGACAGATCATCTACACGCATATGGACAGAAAAGTTGGGATCTGGTGGTCTGTGCCCTCTCTGATGGAGGGCACCAACTGCAGCAGCAATCCAGAAATTCAGCACGTGTATTTTTATACATCTCAGCTGAGAGACAGGTTTATTGTATCCAGGTGAACAGGGAAACAGGGCTAGCTAGTCTTGGTGGGAGGGCTCTGGAGGGCAGCAGTCTCAGGAAGCAGTCATCCCAGAGAAGGAAGGTGTTTATACTTTCAACAGTCAAATATGGATAATGAGAAGACTCTTCTCAATGTGGCAAAGCATGGAGTGGGATGGCATACATTTCAGGAGAAAGACAGGGGTAAAAGGTCAACCAACTTTATAATTTCTACATTTAGAAAGGTAGGGATTCTAAATATGAGTTGTAATAAATTATAAATAATATTTATTGCTCTCCAAAAATATTATCCATCCCTTAGTTCCTACTGGATTTGATTCTAGCCCCACATCCTACCTCCCATAGAATTCAAACTGCAGATGCTGAAGCATGTAATCTAGATGTATCCTCCTGCATATTCTTCTGTGGGTGAACTGTGATGCTTAGTACATGTAAATACCGAGTAAATAGCTGCTGTACTTTACTGTTCAACAAAGAGCCACAAAGGAAAGTTTGCACGTTAAGAATAATTTCATACTTATTATCTGTTGCTGTTTTAAACTGACCATATGCAAGCTGCAACATCAGCTGCTCGGCAGGAATCTCTGAGTCCCCTGTAAGCAGTGCTGCGGTTCTTCGAGTCACTCTTGCTGTCTTAGTTGACCCCCATCATTTTATCGAAGCTTCTGTCTCAGAGACTGGGATGGAATCTCTACATTTCTCTGCCCAGTGCTTCTTCTCTGCCCTCTCCTGATGCCCCTTGTTTTTTTTCTTTTTTTGAACATGTTTTTGATCTCTAGCTTATGTGCCCCACTACCCTTCTCATCCACATCTTTGTGCGCATTCTCTTCATTTCTATGAATCTCCCCAATACAGTTATCTCCTGCCACCATAATTTCTGGACCTCAGATTTTGAGCCAAAACAAACCATGAGATTCTGCCATTGCTTTTGTTGGATATTTTGTTAAAGCATCAAGAAAACTTGTCTGGCTTTCATTCCACATCTTCCATTGAAGTATGCTATAGGTAGATGTCTAAGATGTGCTTATTCATTAGCCCAAAACCAAGACATATGATAAAGCAGTAGCAAAATGGTACTAGGGTAGAATCCAAGGGAACTATGTATGTCTGATGCAATAATAATTATTTCTGCTTTGCTATATGCCTCTATTATTCATAATAAGATTTAAGGTAAATATAGGTTACTGTGTAAATTGTGAATTTGGAATATATTAATCAATACTGTCCTTTGCCTATTACAAGCATAACATACACACACATACACACTTAATATCAAAGGGACAATGAGTGCTTTGCAAATTACATTTTCACTTTATAAATTCATCATAGGTATTTTCTCTATTAAGTCACATAGGTCTCCACGATTCCCCAAAGATACAAGTCATTTTACATTATGAATTACCTAATTTGTCTTAGTGTAATATATTGACACCAATCCAAGCTATCTCCAGTTCATGGCTACCAAAATCATTTATCATTTTTTTCTGATAAATTTCTTATATAAGTGTCCTCAAATTTAGTAAATAAGTTAGCTAGAAATAGAATTGCTGGTAGGCGGGCCATACAGATTTACAATTTGATTTGTTCTACCTGCTAATTTTCTCAAAAAGCTGTTGGGTTCTTGTTATCTAGGTTGAATGAGCCACAGGGGTGGTCAGGATCTGTTCTAGAAGAAGCGGGACTGGGGAATGGAGAGAAGCCAGGATAAATGACATCGTAAGACCACACCGTGTGTTACTGCCAGAAGAGGGAAAGGAAATTGGGCTTTTAGCCTGCCATATTTACTTCTTCCCTTTTGGAAAATAATGTGATAGATAGCACTATGAAACAGCAACCTTTTTCTTTTCCTTCTTATTGAAAACTAGGTTATTCTCTCACACCATACACCCTGACCACAGTTTCTCCTTCCCTTCACTCCTCCTAGTTACCCCTTTCCTCCTCGTCCCCAGAACCATCCCCCCCACCCCCGCCTGTTCCTCTTTAGAAAAGAGCATGCCTCTAAGAGATGTCAGCCAAACAGGACAAAACAAGATACAAGAAAACAAGGCAAAAGTCCTGTACGGAGGTTGGACAAGGCAACCCAATAAGAGGAAGAGTCCCAAGAGCAGGCAAAAGAGTTAGAGAGACACCCAGTCTCACGAGTCTCACAAAATGATGAAGCTAACAGCTATAATGACATTTATGCAGAAGACCTTGTACAGACCCATGAAGGCCCTGTGTTTGATGTTCCAGTCTCTGGGAGCCTATGTGAGCTCTGCTCTTTGGGTCAGTGGATCATGTTCTGCTGGTGTCTTCTACCCCTTCTGACTCCAACAGTTTTTCCTCCCCGCTTTCCACAGACTTCCTCAATTTCCAAAGGAAGGACCCAATGGAGACCTTCAATTTAGACTTTATCTGCATTATGTCTGTCTGTGGGTCCCTGCCTCTGTGCCCACCTGCTTCAGGAGGAAGCCTCTCTGATGACAACTGGACAAGGATCTAGGATTAGAGCAGAATATCATTAGAAATCATTTGATTTTTAAAACTTAATCTATTTAAAAAAAATAATCTTTTTCAATTTGCATGTCAATACTAGTTCCCACTCCCTTCCCTCCTCCTGCTCTCTTGACTTCCCCCACCCCTACCCCATCCACTCCTCAGAGAGGGTAAGGCTTCCCATGAGAAATCACCAAAGTCTAGCACATTGCTTTGAGCAGGACCAAGGCACTCCCCCTTATATCTAGGCTGAGCAAAGTATCCCTCCAAAGAAAATGGGTTACAAAAAGCCAGGACAAGCAGTAGGGATAAATCTTGGTCTCACAGTCTACCCCAGCTATACAACTTTCACTCACATTTAGAGGGCCTCTTTTGGTCTTCTGTTGGTTCCCCCACTGTCAGATCACAGTCGGTAAGCTCCCACTAGCTCAGGGAAGCTGTTTCATGGGGTTTCCCCATTATGGTCTTGACTCCTTTGCTCATATTATTGCTTCTTCCTCTCTTTGGCTGGACTTTGGGAGCTCTTCATGACTTCATTATGGATCTCTGCATTTGCTTCCATCAGTTACTAGATGAAGGTTCTATGATGGTAGCTAGGGTATTCACCAATTTGACAACAGGGCAAGACCAGTTCACTAGACCTTCTCCACAAATGCTTCGGGTCTTAGCTGGGGTCATCCTTGTGGATTCCTGGAAATTTCTCTAATGCCAGGTTTCTTGCTAGTCCCATAATGGCTCCCTCAATCAAGATAACATTTTCAGCTGGGCAGTCGTGGCACATGCCTTTAATCCTATCACTCAGGAGACAGAGAGGCAGGGGGACCTCTGTGAGTTTGAGGCCTGCCTGGTCTATAAGAGATAGTTCCAGGACAGGTTCCAAAGCTACAGAGAAACCCTGTCTCAAAAAAAAAAAAAACCTAATAACAATAATAATAACATCTTTCTCCTTGTTCTCCCTCTCTGTCCTTCCTGCATCTTGACCATCCTATTCACTCAAGTTCTCCTCCCTGCTTCCCTACCTTTGGTTCTACCATATGTTTCTGGGTTATCCATTCTCCAGTTCCTGGCCATTCAACCAGTGTCAAGCATGAGCTCCCTCTTGTGGAGGGTGCCTCAAGTTAAGTCAGACATTGGTTGGCCTCCCACTGGTTCTGCACCTCCATTGTCCTAATACATTTTGCAGGCAGGACAGATTGTAGATGGAGGGGTTCTGTGGCTGGGTTAGTGTCTAAGTTTCTCTTTCTGTAGCCTGCTGAGTGCCTTCTCCTGCCATCTAGATGAGAACGCAAGGATGACGCTCTAAGCCTGTACCTGCTCTAACTTTCTACATTCAATGAGATGGCTGGAGTTATCCTCGGCTATGGGACTCTACTGTAAGTTTTCAGAGGGTCACCGTCTGTTCTAGCATCAACCTGGGGTGTTTAGGGATCTCCTTGGGACCTCCTCAACCAACAACTTTCCTGAATGTAACCCAGTCCCACCATTGGAAGCCTTGCCAGTTCATTTTTAAGAGTAACTCATCAAAATGAAAATAGACTCTTTGAATCAAGTTTTTTTTATTTTGTTTGCTTTTGCTTGCTTGCCTTGACTTTATTTCTCTTGCTGTGAAAACACCTCAACAAAAGGGACTTAAGGAAAGATGAGTTTCCTTTAACCCAAAGTTCAAAGTGCATCCTAGCCCATAAAATAATGCATCCACATTCAGGATGGAGCTCCTCAATTAACTCAATAAGGAAATCTCTCACAGAGATGCCCATAGGCTAATCTAATCTTGATGACCCCTCACTGAGAATCCTTCCTCAGAGAACTGCAATTAACCATAACATCTGTGGACAGAGTTCAGCATCTCCCCCACCTGTTTCAGATTTATGGGTCTAATGTTGGGTGGTGTGGTCAAGGGTGAAATATAAACTGTGAGGGTTGTGTCGGTGTTCCACCAATGGGAAAAGAATAGGGCTTGGGCAAACCCTTCCCTCAAGCTGTTTCCAGAGAACATAGGGTCATGGTACCTGTTGAAAATCGAGCATCAATTTTCACCAATACCCTAGCACAAAATTCCTGGGTCCACCTTGAAAACATGGTCTCTCCTTTCCCCAGCATATGCCTTTTCTAGTCATAGAACTCTGGTCTGTTTTGAAACACACACTAGCAGGGGTGTAGGTATACAAAGAATAAGGTAAGAATAATCAATTCCTTAGTGATAAGTGAGGAGAGAAGAATGAAAATTTGGAAACATTGTCCAGCATGTCATTGCTGGCTTCTGAGACCTGAAGAATTTATGTGGTACTACCTTGAATTACCTCCTTCAAAGGATGGAAGCAGCTACCCAAGCCTTTTCTGAGAGTAAACGCCTTCCTAATTTTCCATGCATGCTCCCTCCAAGAACAGACATGCTATGTAGCCACTTCCCACTCACGGACTGAATAAACAAATATTTTAGAGGCAAGTTCTTTATGCTAAAGCTCAAACATTTATTTTTGCCTTCTTTTTTGTATTTTGTTATTGTTGTTGTTGTGTTCTGAAACACTTTAGAAAATGATCTATCCAGTCTATTATCCCAATATCAGGGAACTACAGAGTCAACAGTAAGCAGCGATAGCCTTAAACACAAATAAACATGGACACAGGAATTTTTCAAGGTTTGCATACAAGAGAGAGAGGCAAATATTCAAAAATTCCAGGAAACTGCACAGTTCATCTTGACTATGGCTTTAAAAACTCTTAGAAAAAAAATAACCTTTCTCTGTGGTACCTCCAGGGTCTCAGGTGGTACAGTGTTTCAGGAGCACTCACGGTGTCTCTGGAGCACCCATGGTGTCTCAGGAGCACCCATGGTGTCTCAGGAGCACCCATGGTGTCTCTGGAGAACTCACGGTGTCTCAGAAGCATCCATGGTGTCTCGGGAGCACTTACGGCGTCTCAGGAACACCCACAGTGTCTCAGGAGCACTTACAGTGTCTCTGGAGCACTCATGGTGTCTCTGGAGCACTCATGGGAGCACTCCATCCTTCCATGTGTCCTGAACCAAGCACTCTGTACAGAAAGAAGCAGCAGCACCATGGCAGTGGGAAACCACTCATCAATGATCTCCTCTTCTTGTCTACTTTGTTCTTTGACATTTTCACACACATGTGCAACCCATCTCCTACCCCTTTCAACCACCCAATATTAGACAAACACCTCTCCATAATTCATTTCTTTTTGTTTTCCTTTGTGAGCCACTGACTCCTTTTGTTGGATCATGGACAAAGTGACAGCTGCACAGATATGATGTTAATTCAGTGTGTTTGTACATCTATCACCATTAAATTTATTAGCATTTACTCAGCTACACCTTCCACGTAAATAACATAGGAACAGATGACTTAAAGCTACCTTTAGCTTGGAATAGTTTCTACCCCCGTCCCATCCCACCATACAAACATTTCTGCGAAGATTCTGGAAATGACGGTGTAGCTCACCTACATTTTAAAGGTTGATTTGTGTGTGTGTGTGTGTGTGTGTGTGTGTGTGTGTGTGTGTGTATGTGGTATGGTGGTGGTGGTGATGGTGATGGTGGGGTGTTTGTGTGTGTGTTCAGGAATCTAAGGAGGCCAGAAAATGTCATTATATTATTTGGAACTGGAGTTACAAGCAGTCGTGAGCCATCAAGTAGATGCTGGGGTCAGAACCCTAGTCCTCTAGAAGAACAGTAAGTGTTCTTAACCGCTGAGCCATCTCTCCAGCCCCCACTTGTGTTTCTTTCTTGTGAGAGTGTTGTGTATACACACATGTGTATACAGAGGCATACTGTGTGTAAAAGCACAAAAGCCAGAAGAATGTGCTGGGTGTGGCCTCCTCTATTACCTTCAAACTCATTTGAAGCAGAACCTTTCCCTAAATTGAGAGCCCCCATTTCCTGGCTAAACAGGCAGCCAGGAAATCTCAGTTACATTTCTATCTCTGCTCCAAATCACTGTGGTTATAAGAAGGAACTCATGTGGTTCATTGGATGAGCCTAGAATCCTGAGATTCCCATGGCTATGCAGCCAGTGCTCAGGACAGCACTGACCCAAGTAGCCAACCCTAATTACGTTTGTACTGAATATGTGCACATCTTGGTTCTTGTCATCAATTTTTAAACAAGGATCTTAACAGCTTGTATTGAATACACAGCGTTTGTACTGAATTGGATGTTGTAAGTAATCTAGAGAAGATAAAGTGTATGGCTAACATGTTTAGGCTATATGTAAATGTCACACCATTTCATGGAAGAAAATTGTAACATCAGGGGACTTCAGCACCCCCGGAGGGATCCTGGAAATCAGTCCTCAAGGATATTCAGGGACAACTGCATGTGCCAACGTCAGCCTCATCTGGGGGGAAGGTGACAAATGCTACTGTCAGCATGGAGGAGATCTTGTGAATAATTACAGTTGCGACATGGATTTGACGGATCGCATACTAGCAGTTTCCGATCCTGGAAGCCACGATGTCACAGGCACAGCTGCCTGAGACGGACGCCACTCATCCCTGCAGCGTGCAACGCCACAAGGTTCCTTGTGTGCCGTCACAGCAAACTCTCTTCAGGGGTCTACAAGTTCATAAGCAGTCTGCTCGTGTTCACACGTCTGAAGTGTGAAAACAAGGTAGCAGTATTTGCAGAAGATCTAAAACATCTCTGGCATTCAAAACATGTTTTCAAATGAGAAGAACAGTGCTTGTAATCCAAACTTTTATTTCACAGTATTGTAAAGTATGAAAATCACAGCTAAATTGTGGAAGAAATGAATTTTCTCCACATATAACAAATCATCACTGCAAATGATCTCAAAAGTGATTTCTCTATGCCTTCACCTCATTTGGGCAAACCCATCCCTCTCTTCCTCTGTAACCATGGACAGTTGTTGTTACTAGAACAGAGTATAAGAAGGCAAATACTCCTTGGCACCCTTCCTCCCTGCCTCATCTACTAAACACGGATATGTATCCTGTTAATTCATTTCTTACTGATTTTCTTTGTCTAGAGAGATTATAAGACTCTTCTGAAAAGTATGAAAATTGAGTTGCTCATAAAATTTGGTCCCTGGATTAGTATCATGCAGGCTAATGTTCTGTGTCCATAATAAACACTTGCGAATAATTCAAAACAGAAGAAAGCTTGGCCCACAATTTTAGAGTCTTTAGTCCATGAGATGCCTAGCTCCACTGTTTCTGGGTCTGCTGTGAAGCAGGACATCCCTTCAGGGAGTCAGAAAAGTAAAATGGCTTGTTTTGTGAAGCCAGGAATCAGGGAAAGAGAGAGAAAAAAAGGAGAGAGGGACAGAGAGGCAGAAAGACAAAGAGACAGAGAGAAAGAGAAAAGGGGAGAAAGAGGGAGAAAGGGGGGAGAGAGAGAGAGAAATGGAGAGAGGAAGGTGATGAGAGAGGGAGGGAGAGAATGAACACAGGAAGAGCAATGAGAATGAGACATATTCTTCAAAGGCACATTCCCACTGACTTATGTCCCTATCATTGCCTCCTGACATTTCCATTGCTTCTGAATAATGCATCAAATTATGAATCCATCTGTGGGTCCACCGATTAAATTAGAACTCTCAGGATCCAATCCCTTCCCTGAAGCCTATCAGCTGATAGTAAGATCCCAATCCTTGAACCTGAGGAGGCTAGTTCATATTCAAGGAAGAAGTATGTCAAAATGTGTCAGTCACCTGGCTTCCCTGCTAGTTTTAAAATTAATGATTTTATCAAAGCCAATCTTCCTCTTAAGACAACACTCAGGATAACTTCAAGAGCCAGCATTACTGTCATCTTTATAAAGCACTGGTGTTAGAGCTGAGGAGACATCACTGTGGGTAAGAGCATTTGATGTACACGCATGAAGGCCTGCGTTTGATCAGAACCTATATGAACTTCTAGGCATGTCTCACATATGCTTGTAACCCCAGCAATATTGGGATCGTCTCCAGGAGGATCCTCAGAGTCTGATGGCCAAACTGGCAAAACCAACAAGTCCAGGTTCCTGGAGAGACCCTGTCTCAAGGGAATATTGGCAGAAAGCGATAGCGCAGGACATCTGGCATCCTCCTCTGACCTCCAATGAAGGCACATGGGCATGCACACTGGCACACACGTGTTTACACACATATCACACACACACACACACACAAAGCAATGATATCAAGAAATGAATGATTTCTAAAATGTGTGAAATACTTCCTCATGTTACTATATTGACCACCAAGCTCCCAGAACCCAGATTCTTGTCATGGAATTCGTCAGTTCTGACCTTCAACTGTAGACTTATCTTGACCTTTTGGCCAGTACAAGTTTGCCTTTGCCCATGAAGAAAAGCTGCCTTGGTTCCTTCAGGCTAGAAAGACTGGTAAAAGATAGGTGAGAAGAAAAACATTGCCCTACCTGACTTCCAAAGAAGCAGTGAACCCCCTCCCCCTGCAAGGCCCTGCAGTCTAAACTAGGGTGCTGTTGAGTTGCAACCTAGACCAGTCTAGAGATTTCTAGATGTTTGGGTGACACTGATGGATTCTTGCTTAAAGTTAATGGATTTTGAATTTTGTTGTGCTTTTTTTTTTTTTTGGCAAAACCAAGGGTGAGGTGTATCAAGGTTTACTTTGGGGCTAAACCCATTAAGCCTCCCAGGGTCCAGAGAGATTTGGCATGGCAGGGAGAAACTGGCTCATTGGATCTGAGAGTAAATGGAATAAATCAACTTGTGTATGTTACTGCGCCATGTTCTTTACTCCTTTCATGAAGAAGCAGCGAGGAAAAGAAGCATAAGGGGTGATCTCCATGATGTTTTCGTTTTTACAAACACAGTTGTAAAATTCCATAGGCAAGGACAGTAATAATATACATATCAAAATCACAAAAAGGGCAGGTAAAACCTGACAAAGCAGCACTCCGGAACCGGTGACACCACCCAGGGAAGAGCATCCTAGGGGAAATACCTGACATCCCAAAGTGGATAAGGCTTCTAAGTGTACCTGGACTTCATCTACACCCAAACCTGTGTGTCTGGCAAGGACAGGATGTGCTAACATCCAACCCAGCACCTGTCTTCTTTGGACATTTCTATGTGGTCTGCTAGCAGGTAATTTTGTGGGATTAACTCTATGCAAATTTGACTGTTAGAACAAAGAGTGAATGCTGTTGCTCTAAGGCCTCAGGTGTGGGGGATGGAAAGGTCATTCCATTGCCCCTTACCCAAGAAGTCACACTGCTGAGGTGTTTTGAGAATAGAATCATGGCCTCACAAGGTTTTTACAGATATGACAGCAACTTTTCCAAAAGATAAGTGCTCCTTTCTTTAGCTCTGCAAAGTGGGTTATTCCATGTGGACCTGGATGTTTACACTTCCTAAGGATTAGTCTATTGGTCTGTCAACATGTACTGTATAGTCTTGAGGGCTCCAACAGAGGTGATGCTGAAACTAAAGCAGTTTTTGTGGACCCAAATGAGGTCAAAGGCCACTGTAAAGCTGCCATGCTTATCCTCAGACAAAGACAGAGTTCCTTCTATTGGGGGATCAGCACAGAGAGATAAGGGCACCATCACCTGAGTTTGCAAGGGTAAAGGTGACTCCCCACCTCTTGGAATGACAAGGTCTTCTTTTCAATAGGAGTTCATATCTCTAGTTCTCACTTTAAAGACTTCGAGACCAGTGGGCCTCTTCTTCCAATTTACCCATTAACGGATATTTTTCACTTCATTTAGTTTAAGGCTAAGATCAGAGCCCAAACATATTCAAGGTAGATTAGTGAGACTTTGGATTGGGAATACTCTACATCACACTTGTATGCCTTTGAGCCAAATGTCAAAGTAATTCCAACTGTACTGTTATTTACAAAAGTGAATAGCTAAAAACAAATATCAGGCCAGCAGGTTTTTACAGCACATTTATGGAGCGTGCAAAGGGGCTCACCTCACAGGCGTAATTTCTCAGATGAGTCACTGGAGTTGGAGCTTCGGCCTATAGCTCAGGATTTACAAACTAAAGGTAATATTGCAAACTAAACAGAAAGCTAATGAAGGCAGAAATAGTATAGATAATTTTAAATATTAAATTAAGTATCTAAAAATGGATTGTGCCTTGGAAACAACCATTTTTCATTTACTTCCTGTACAGTAAGCAAAACGAATTTAGAAATAAAAATCAATGTTTCATTACCTGAGAGCCTTGCTGAGGGTTGAGAATATTTTTCTGCTGTTGACATTTCATTAAGATTATTTAACAACTAAGCAATTCATTTGCCTCCATGGTGCTAAAATTGATATATTTTTCAAAACAGAGTCCAGAGTTTTCAAGAAAACCCATAGATTTTTGACCCAGTGTCAATATCTATCACTTAAAGGTGGGGGAATAACACGGACCAATAAGTGTGTTGAGTCAAAAGGCTAAAAAATATATTAAGCCATAAATAAAATCATGCTTTAATAATGCAATGAATGGCAACGGTGTAACACAAATATCTTCTTTATTGCAAGAGTATTTAAAATTTGCAGCTTTCAACTAATTGCATATTGATAGTGGATGTATTTTTATCATTTTATAACTATGTCTTCAAAAGCATGGATATTTTGTTGTTTTCTATTTTCATACAGAGAGAATATGAACCTTCTCTTCTTCTTCTTCTTCTTCTTCTTCTTCTTCTTCTTCTTCTTCTTCTTCTTCTTCTTCTTCTTCTTCTTCTCCTCCTCCTCCTCCTCCTCCTCTTCTTCCTCCTCCTCCTTCTTCCTTATCTATTTTTATTTAAATTCAGGCTTTCAGAAAAAGAATCCTTTACTTTAGAATTTCCACGGATCATGTATCCAGATTATCTGCTCTCCCCCCTCCTTTCTGTTCGTGTTCTCTCCGTCTCTTCTGTCTCCCCCCTCTTGCTTTCTGCTCCCTCATCTTTCTCTTTGCCTTTCGGAAGCATGCTTCTCTTGCATCAAACCCAGCCTTGCTTCTTGTCTGGTAGCACCTTGAACTGGTGCGCTGAGCCTGTGCTTAGAGGGCGCTGGAGAACATGTGTGGCAAAATCTGCCAACCTTTTCATTGGCTCATTTCTTCACTATGCCTTTTGTTCTGTGGGATGCTAAACCCAACCACCTCTCGCGATTTGTTCCCTGTGCCTCTACACCATTTCCCCAGCGTTTACTCACCTACTGTCAGTCCTGCCTCCTTTCATGGATTTTTTTTTTTTCTGAGATGGCTCCTCATTGTATGAGAATACATTCAGCCTCCAATATTCTCGGTGCTATTCTCATCTATTGTGCAAGTTTCAAATGTGGAATTTAGTTTCTTTAAACGATGATTAATTCAAACCATTACTCCACTAATCGAGCTTCCCTCTGTTCTCTCCAGGGCAGTCTTTTTCAAATGGAATTTGTGTTTTGTGATCGTTGGTGACAAGGACATGAAAGTGCAGGGAATGGCTGCTGGATGTGTACTTTTTATTTTCTCCCTAGAATTAATTTGAATTTTAAAACTTTTCTGTCTTCTGACTACAGGGTATGTTGAATGCATGAGTGATGTTTGATTTTGTTCCTTTCTGCTGTTGTTTCTGTTTTTCTTTTGAAGGAAATATTCAACTCTGTATTCACATTATGGCTGTTGCCTGCCCTACTGGTAATGAAGGATCAACTTCTAACTTTCCAGCGTACTTATGCCTTACTGTATGCTGGGAATGCTTTTCCAAAGGCCAACAGAAGCAGCTGAGTTCTGAATAGAGAGCTGTGCAGCTCTAAGGATACTGACAGACGAAAGGATGTGGCAGCTTTGCTAATGAAAAACGATGTTTTTCATCAGCTGTTTTCAGTAATTAGCTAGAAAATGATTCATTGTACTTAATAATCAAATATTCATTATTGTTACGATATGAAGTGTATCAAATTAATCTATAGACTCAAAATATTATCAGTCAAAATCTCAAGAGTATCTTCCTTTCTTTCCTTTTTTCTAAAGAAAATGTTAAACTTACTCTAAGATTCTTCTGGAAATACAAAGAACATAGACTATCCAAAATTATTTAGAATGTAGAGAATAAAGCCAGGGAAGTCATTCTATCTGATTCTAGTCCTTAATACAAAATTCATCATTAGATCATCAAATAGCAGTTAGTACAGACCTAGTAGGCGATGAATAAAGGATCAGACACAGACTTACACGTAAACAAAAAGCTACCATCATAACTCAGAAGGAACAGATAGATTTTAAGTGTAATGGTAATTGTATAGTAACATGCAAAAAAAAAAAAGTAAAGTCCAAGCAATCTCAGTCCTTACAAACTTTGAGTCATAAAAACTAGCCCCAAATATATCACTCCCAGAAAGATGGTGCTACTGGTAACAGCTTTTGCCATCATGTCTGATGATCTGAGATGGACCTTGGAGACCCACATGAGGGGAGGAGGTAAATCCCCTCTGCTATGTCCTCTGACTTCTACAAGTGTGATGCATTTAAAATAAAAAAACTCCTAAGAATGTGATTCAAAATATTAGACCCAAAATGAATCAAAGGAGAAAAATCTTTGTGTCTTTGGATTAGGCTGTAGCTTCATAGATACCACCCTAAGTATAAATCACAAAAGAAAATACTGCTTAATTGCAGTTCCTGACATTAGCCACTTCTGCTGCTTACTGGGCACTACTATGCCCTCAAGTGACAAGCTACAGTTTAGGAATAAAAATTTCCAAAACACAGACTATATGAAAGGTTTATATCTACAGTATTTACGCATGCAAAAAGCCCATAACACTCAGCAGTAAGAAGTGAGTCTGGAGGCTCACATCTATATTCCTAGCCCTCAGGTACCAAAAACAGATGGATAGAATTCCAGGCTAGCTAGGCCTGCAAAGTGAGAGGAAAACCTGTCACACAAGCCTTAGTGAAGCAAAAACAAGGACCAAAGAATGTAACATAAAATGATCAGGAATTTAGATGTACATTTCACCAAGGAAATTATACTGACTATAAATCATACACTAAAGAATGGGGAAGATACCAACAACTTTAGTTACCAGGGAAACACAAATTACCACCTGAGAGATAATATCGCACAGCTACTAGGACGGCTAGAATAAAAACTACAGCATCGTCACTGTTACTGAGAATGCAGAGTCACTGGAACCGTCACGCGCTGAGGAGAGAAATGGAAGATGGTACTGTCATTGTAAAATTTGGTGGCATTTTTCTGTATAGTTACACGTGTACTCACTGGTTTGTTTGTGGTAGTCCTTTTGAGGTGGGATCAATGACCCTTTCGAGACGGACTCAAATGCCACGGTGAATGATGTCATATTGGCACCAAGAAGAGACAAAGAGTTGATGACTCATAAGAATGAGACAGCAGTTTTTCTGTGTGTCTTTTTGGTGCACCTCTGTGGTCCTAACACTTTCACAGACATCTGTGACTTAGTGGTTCTGAGGATGCTTTCTAGGGGTGCTGCCCAGCTGATGCCATGATCAAAAAGACAATGAAAGTGTGCACCAGTCTCTTTCGGTTATCTCAACTTCTTTTTTTTTT
>NW_026067917.1:3279766-3284417 GCF_014885135.2 Alexandromys fortis | reverse complement strand
AAAAAAAAAAAAAAAAGAATGAGACAGCAGGAAGGAGAGCAACCATCCGGCTGATCTAAAGTGTATCCGAGTTTTGTCTGTTGCTGTGGGTGCTTATACGGTGAGAGCACAGCGAACATTATGGCATGGTTTGAAGTGCAGGTACATAAAGGAAAGAAACACACGAGCCTTCTTATTGTTCACCCCCGCACAGGGAAGGACAGCAGAGGACAGGGTAGGCGTGAAAGAGAGCTGAGGTCAACATCAAAAGTGTTGTCTTCCTGAAGGATGAATCAGAGCTTCACAGGTTCAAGACGGCCCTAGGCAAGCCATTGAAACCACAATCTCAAAACAAACAAACAAAAGAGTAGATACTTCCTCATATATAACTCATGCCCCAGAAGTTCCATCCAGAATAGTTACCCAAAAGAAATGAACATATTCACAAAACCCAAATGAATAAGTTTATAATAAAAAAAAAAATGGAAATAACCCAACATCCGCTATCAGTGTGGAACCTGCGCTCAGTGTAAATGCTATGTAGTAATAAAAAGGAACAATTCACATATACTCACAGGGCCAAGATAATAGTGACTTTAAAAGACACTTTGCAAGCTGGTGCAAGACACAAATACATATAATTAGAAATCAAATAGTGTCTGCCCTGGGCCTGAGGAGATGGGGGGAAGAAAGGTTTTAATGGCACGCATGAGAACTTCTTAACGTGAGATATTGGTGGAGGAGTTAGTTACATGGCTCTAAACATTTCTCAAAATTCAACAAATTATTCTTCTGGAAAATGCAATTTTCAATATGAAAACAACCCAGTCTTAAACCATTAAGTAATATACTTACGTAGAGACAGCAATGACGCTGCCATTTTTATTTTGGAAGTAAATAAACCAAAGCTAAAAATGCCTAAGAGATTATCTCAAAACCATTCAGGCTATAACAGCAGAATTCAGGTCACCAAGACTTCAGCAAACTCTTCCACAACACTACATCATCACTGAACACAAGTGCTTTTGAAATGTCATTCACCAACAGTGTTACACAGGAGAATTCAACCTTGTACTGTGTCATCCCAAGAGGTCATATGTCGTCTGCTAAGACTAATACAGTAAATCAAATATTTAGCTCAACATTATAAATAAATGAAACCCGAATAAGGAAGAACTCCCAAGAACCATTCTATAATGTTCAGGTGAGAGCAAAAGGACAGAAAAACATGCAATTAATGTGGTGATTAGGGTGATTAAAGATTACTGTGCAGTTGCAATAGCTGGGCTCTAAGTGCCCAGGATGGTGTCTGCTCTGCAAAGAAGTGAAAGGCAGGTCTGGCATCTGATCATGTGAGGTGCATGCCTCCAGTTTTCTGAGCATCATGAAAAAGAAGTAAGATGCAAACAAAGAAAGACAGTAAAGAAAAGAAGAAGCTGAAGTCGCAATAACAATGTTAATCTATAGCTAAAGAGTGAGTGATTGCTCAAATGCTCTTACACAAATCCTTAGCATAATACAGTTAAGTCTGTTTCTTCATAAATCTAATAAAAAAGAAAACTGTATTCTCAACCAACAGCAGGAAATAATTTGTAAAAATTATGATAGACATTAAGAAAAATCTACAGATAGTATCAACTGATTAAACTTAAGCTATTTTAATTATTTGGAGACAAAATATAATTCCTTTTCTTTCCACTTATGAATTTTAATGTAAAATTGTTATCTGAGCATGGTAGGATTAACTGACTTAAACCTGCAGTTTTGTATGATTGTAAAGTATTTTGATTTTAAAGCCTCGAGGACAAGGAAATGCAGCTAATTATTATGTGTACTCAAATACAGTAAACATCTCCTGGGCTGAGCCTCAATTAGAGCCCCAGAACTTAAGGGCAGAATTAGGTTAGATCATTTGGAAATAGCATCACCGTCCTTTACAATTATAAGATCAATGACTGACAAGATAATTAGTATATCTTGTAATCAAGGTAACAGCTTTTACAGACCTAATTAGAGTGTATTCTATTGCTTGGAATACATGCCAAAGGTGTTAAACTAATTTTGCGTACTTAAAGATGCTAGCAGAATCTTAAGAAACTTATATGTGAGAGCAATCTTCCTTGACAAATGGTAAGAGACAAAGAATACATCAGTACTAATCAGACTCACGTTCTGATTCTGAATCAGAGCACAGGGCAAAGCAGCTCCTCTTTCGGAAGTTTACCAGTTTGAATAGCTACAAACCAGCCATTCTTCCACTCCTTCTGTCTAAGTTTATAAACCTCCAATAGACCCAAGCATTTTTACCAAAGGAAAAGTTAATCTGTCACCAACCAAAACTGGGCAACTTGGTCTGAGAATCATATAAACCTGAATTAAAGTCCTCGATGGGACATGGAGACCTTTGAGAGCTTTTGTAGTGGGCATCTGTTACTTTTTTTTTTTCTTTCTTGATATCACCAGGCCTTCTATTGACCTTTGGAAAGTCCCATCATCTTAAAAGCACGCCATCTTGATGGGGCTTGAAATGGTTGCTTTACTCACCTACGACTTGGACAAGACTATAAAAGAGCTGCTGGTTTTTCTCTATTTGATGATTAAGAAAAATGAACTGAGGATTACACAGATCAAGGCATCTATCCAATGTAAAGATGATGTGAAATAATTCAGAGTAAAATAACCTAAAAAGTTTCAGCATCTTCACTAAAAATATCAACTCTTTCCCCCATGCAACGCTCAGTTGTAATACAGAGATTAAATGTTCCCCTGAGTATACCATTTCCTGGGTCCTGATCCTCATTCCAGATCGTGAACCCACGGCACTGTACCTCCTTATCATCAGCCAGCAGTTAGAGATGGAGTCATGGGGGTACAAACCACAGGGAATTCACTCCTGAAACACGCTAAAATGAGTCATAAGATTCTAAGAAGAGGACACAAGTAGTCTTTCTTCTTATGTAAAATAAGCCTAAATTGTAGCATTTTCTCTCTCCCATTCTTAACACCTGCTGACTTACGCAGGTCCTGGGTTTTAACTCCATCAAACTGACTGCTGAGTTTAGATCTGTCATGAACTTATATAGCCATGCTAAACTATGTTAGATGTTTAATAAATGTGAAGTTCTCTGTAAAGAAGAGGAGAAAGGAGGAGGAAGAAGGAAAACATGGAGTAAAGAAGTAAAGATGGAGGGAGAAAGGGGGAAGTGAGGGAGGGAAAGAGAGCAAAATTTGTGACAGTTGAGTTTAATCAATTTCTTGTGTTTGTGTTTGCTTCTTCTATTAGTATCTTTAACTTGATAATCGAGGAAACACAGGAATTTGTTTTAATTTCAACTATAATACCTTAGGAGGAAAAGAAAATACAAGGAAAGAAATGTCTCCACGAACAGTGACTTATCCCCTTGTCCAACCCATCAAAGCCACAAGCCAGTGAGTACGCAGAAGACGGTGTGCATGCCACCAGTACTACAGATACTCTCTTAGTTTTGGCATTTGCCGAAGTAATATGAACTACATTCTCCAAGTCTTTTCTGTACCTATGCCTGAAATTAGCAGCTTTTCAAGTTTCTCCAAGTATTGATGAGGATGTTCCAAGTTCTTTACATCCTGCAGCCATCACGTGTCTCCATTCCTCCTCCTCCACCTCCCACTCCTTTGCCCCGGGTAGTCCTCATGAGTCTCTGCTGGCCCCATGATATTGAATGATTATAATTGGATACAGTGCTGAAAGTGGGTAAAAGAAGAACGGCAGACTGGTCCATTTTCTCCAAGTACAACCAAGTCCCACTTTAACCCCTGCTTGGAGAGAACTCAACACGGAGTGTGGAGCATATGCTGTAATTTTCAAGATCTTATGAAACATGCAGAGACCACATTCACCCTCAGATGGCCTACAACATTTCCAGAAAGCAGCTTTTTTTTTTTTTTCTGATGGAGAGCTGACTCTCTCAACACCTCTTACTCACCCTCCCTCAAGCATCAGGTTTGGACAAATCTGCTTCTAAGTCTCCAAGAGAAAAGAAATTATTGTTCTCTCTTCAATAAAAGGCTGAGACAGAACTTACTACTTTAAATTTTAGACTAATTGCTTCTAATTCCCTCCAAAGAAAGCCCCTCCTCTACCCATATGTGCATAGTTTTGACCTATGACAGAAATAAGAAAATTGCACTGTAGTCTAATATCAGAGCATTTCAATTTTGGATGCAATTCTTTAAAAAAAAAATAAGACCACAGTGAGATGCAACAGTTGGATCCAGGTAAGGTGGGGTTAAGAGTGCCAGTCAGCTGCAAATGAAAGTGAAAGGGTCATAAAACAAAACCAAAAGTCCTGAACCTGGGAAAGGAACTGGTAGAGATGGTGGCGTTGATAAGGCTCAGGATGGAAGAAGACAAAGAAATAGCCGGAATATGTTATATACTTGTATGAAATTTCAAAGAGCACAACTAACCAACTAAAATATTTTGTGGACTATAATTCTTGTGTGTATGTGTTCATGTGTGTGTGTGTGTGTGTGTGTGTGTTCATGTGTGTGTGTTGTTTGTTGTTGTTGTCAACTTCACACAAACTAGACACCTGGGAAGAGGGAACCTCAATTAAGGAATTGTTTTCGTTCTCTATGGCACCTGCCTCAGCTCAGGCTTGAGTTCCTGTTCCTACTCCTCTCAGTGCAG
>NW_026067917.1:3278021-3279738 GCF_014885135.2 Alexandromys fortis | reverse complement strand
GGGCGATGGTGGCGCATGCCTTTAATCCCAGCACTCGGGAGGCAGAGGCAGGCGGATCTCTGTGAGTTCGAGACCAGCCTGGTCTACAGAGCTAGTTCCAGGACAGGCTCCAAAGCCACAGAGAAACCCTGTCTCGACAAACCAATATATATATAAAACCTAAAAAGTGGAAAGACTGATTTCTAGAATAAATAACTTGCATTAAGGAAATTATGCTAAATCTCTTGACCAAATAGCAAAGGCCCAGAATCCTAGAATAAGGCTTATGATTCAAAAAAAATACTTACCTGAAGACTGTTTAATGAATGAGTAAATAAAAAGATAAACATATATCATAATACAACAAATATCTATAGCTATTCTCAATTCACTATTTTCTACAACCTCAGTCTATGACAATTCTCCTTTTTATTCTTTCTAAATAGGGATACTGTTTCATTGACAACAGTTCCCCAATGATCTAATCTAGTATTATGAACAATTAATCATCAGGGTTACTATAACGCATATGTAGTGACTCCCAAAAGAGGGACAAGCTACTACAGACAACCCTCTGCCTACAAATTTGAAAACCTAAATGCAATACAACAGTTCCTTGAAAAACACAATCTGCTAAAATTCATAAAAGAAGAAATAATTATATAAATAGGCCTATATCTATTAAAGAAACAAAATCCATAATTGCTAACATTGCAAAATAAAAACACCAGGTCAAAATAGGCGTTCAGACAAATTCTACCAAGTATTCAAGACCGAAAGTGTACAAGTTCTCACCATTCTTTTCAAAAGCAGAAGGAAGATGTGCGGCCTTAGTATGTAAACACAGCATTATCATAGTTAGTAGCTAAACCAGATAAAGACATTAGGAAAAAGCATTCATCAATATCTCTCAGCACCATAGCAGAGTAATTTGAGCTCCACAATACATAAAAAGAACTACATACTATGCCTTGTGTGTCTTAGCATAGGTGTCCTGATTTTCTGTGATAAAGACCATTACCAAAGGTAACTATGAGAGGAAAGGGTTTATTTTGGCTTACAATTTACAATCTGTCATAAAAGGAAGTCAGGGCAGAACTCAAGACAAGAACCTGGAGGCAGGAACTGTAGCAGAGACCAAATAAAACACTATATACTGGTTTGCACCCCATTGTTTCATTAGGCATGCTTTCTTATACAGCTCAGAACCACCTGCACAGGGGTGGTACCACCCTCAGCAAGGCTGGAACCCACCACATCAAACATTAGTCAAGAAAATGCCACATGGACTTGCTTACAGGCCATGTGATAGAGACATTTTCTCAATTGACTTTCCTCTTCCCAGATGACTCTACTTTGTGTCAAGCTGACAAAAGTCTAACAATTCTGTGATTCTGATTTAGGATTAAAGGACATTTAATGTAATTCATATTATTAAGCTCAAGAAGAAAACCACATGAAAATAGCTGCAAAATGATGAAACATCACTGATGAAATCCAATAACCATCCATATTCAAAGGTCTTTGTGAACAAGGAATATTAGAAATTTCCTCAACTTTCAACTTGATCAAGTCTGTTTCCAGAAGTCCCACAGTTGCTGTTCCACCTACTGGTAAGAATAGCAAGTTGTCCCACAGAGACTTTCGCTTGGCATTTTTCTTAACACATATTGGAAGTTCTTGCTAATGCAAAATGGTAACATATATATATATATATATATACATATATATATATAAT
>NW_026067917.1:3241937-3277585 GCF_014885135.2 Alexandromys fortis | reverse complement strand
AGAGAGAGAGAGAGAGAGAGAGAGAGAGAGAGAGAGAGAGAGAGAGAGAGAGAGATTTGGGGCAATAACTGTAATTATTTTTTATTAAGCTAAATTATAATAATCTATAAACACCTATTTTATATGAGCCTTTCAGTATCTATTAAATATTTTCATTGTTCTTAATCTATCCTTTGTCTGCCTTAGTGTCTGAATGTATACTTAGCATTAACCATCAACTTGGCCGATTCTAGAGTCACCCAGATAAGATATGCCCATCTGAGTAATTGTATTTAACAGGTTCATCTGTGAGCAGGGCCGTGAGGGAGTCTTAATTGCCTATTTATGTGGAAGACCACGGCCCATTTGGGTGGTGCTATTTCTTAGGCAGACAGTCCTGGGCCATATAAGAAAGCTAGAAGAACATGATGAGCCCCCGAATGACCCAGAGAGGAAGTCAGCAAGCAGCATTCCTCCATGGCTTCTGCTTGACGTTCTTGATCGAGTTCCTGCCCGGCTTCCCTCGGTAATGGACTGTAACCTGGAGGCGCAAGCTAAATAAACTCCTTTTCTCCCCTGACTTGCTTTTGATGGGAGTGTTTTATCACAGCAACAGAAAGGAAACTAGGATATATGTGGCAATAAAGCCTTCACATTAAAAATACTAATATCTCTCTTTTATTATTCAAGAGTTACCAGGTAGGATAATCCAAAAGTGTGAGGATTATATGAGGCCATAAATCTCTGTTGTCTTCCTTAGTTCTGTTGTATACATTTAGAGTTACAAATCAAACATAAACATATCAATAAACTAGAAAGGCCCTGGTTATTTAAAGGGTATACAGCCATGGTAGTAAGTATTGCCTTTTATTAGCTGAAGATGGAAAGAGAAGACATTTATAGCTACATAGTTACTACAAGTTTATCCACTGTTAGCTGCGTGGTTTTTTTTTTTTCCTGAGAGATAAAAACTCTGGTTCTATGGGACAAAGTTGGACACTATAGTTTAAACAAATATTTTCCACAGATGCCTCAGTATCATGAAGTCAGCATCTGCCATTATTCATGTAAAATAACTGTTGGTTTGGGCTGAGTAGTATTAGAAGAGGCTACTTAGTGAAAACTCCAATCATTTTCTAAAGGTTGGTCAACATCTTTTCCCTTAATGTTAAGCTGCAGCACATCGGCAGTGGTCTGAAAATAATTGCCCTCTGCAATGATTTAATTGTATTAAAGATAATGTCTGTTTCCTAAAGTATGCACATCTCTTTATAAGACTATCTAGATCAACTTTCTCAGTTTAGCTAACACTACTCTTAACCCCAGAAGAAATAGCCTAGTGGTACGAGTCTACGAATAAACATTTTAGAGTCTGGCAGATATAGCCACAAATGCCAACTCTACCATTTATTAGCTGAGCATATGACATCTGGCTTTCGATTTCCTTGTTTGCCTAGGAGGCTCATTTCCTTGCTTTGGCACTTTGGGGATGATGTCTTTGAAGAGACATTATAAAGGTCACTTAACAGCTAAGTCCAGACCCAATGGGTAGAGCCTATTTTTACTAATACTTACTCTGAAATGTGGCTCTTTCTATCTCGCTAACAAAGTACATATTTCATCAAAAATTTTAATATTCTTATTACAATTATGACATCAGCTCATAAATTATTCTAAGGAGTTACCAGTGTGACTTAAGAATGTCTCCTAAGGAATCTTTAGGAGCAACCTGAAGTGGACCTGGAAAAGGTGTCTTTAACTCAGCTTTCTCACTGTCAATGGGATACTTAGCACTTTTATGAAGGGTTTTAATACCTGAGGCCACAAGGACACATTATATTAATAGCCATTCTATGTTAAAGTTGCCATAAACTTTTTCTGCCAAATTTTATTGAGAATTATGGCTGCTACAACAATCTGGTGGTATTCTGGTTCCAGTCTCTCTGACCAACATCCGTTTTACATGAAAACCAACTTATCACTGTCTAATTTATGAGTCTCCACTAGAGTCTCTTATATTTCATAAATTCAGAGAAAACTCTATTATTTATTCCAAATATGACAGCCTAGCTTTAGAGGTGGGCAGGCACCACACAAGTAATCCACTGATTAGTGCAAGTAGGCATATCAGAAGCCAGCAAACTCCAATTTGCATCAAATGCCAGCTGCATAGCAACTTATCAGAGCAGCCCAGATAGGAGGGCAGAGAATATCCCTTTCTTAATTATGAGCATGTGTATGCAGGTGCAAACCTGTATTAGTATGACTGAGCATTGGAGGATAATAAATTAATGCTATTAAGATTCATTACATGTTCCTAATATGCATACCAATGCCTCTTAGTGGTAATGTGTGAGACTTGAGCTCCAACTCTGCTTACAAAGTCCAGCGAGAATGGGAATGAGGTCTGGCAAGGAATACCAGTAGATGTACCTCTTGTAAAATGCTTTGTACTATGTTCGCTCTTGTACATGCGTATTCTCTGGTAGTATAAGATCATCTTGATTTGGGGTTTTGAAAAAACTATTCTGAATACAGACATTTAAACTTTTTCTAATAACCAAGGAAAGGAAAAATGAATGCAAAGTGAAGATTAAATTGATCAGGGAAACTTTCTTTTAAATTTGAGTGGCATCAAGAAGTCCATGGACTATCTACAACACACTGCATTCTGGTTTGTTTTGTTTACTTACATGATCGTGTTATTATCCACTTCTACGTAGAGATCTGTTTGAGAGGACAAATATTTTCTTAAGAGACATGTACCAGGCAACTAAATGTGGTATGATATTCTGCCCACTTCCCAATACTTTGGCAAAGCATACGTGCAAAATTCCTTTGACTTGGAAGACTGAAACCTAATGAAGCTTGTCCTGAGTTGAATATAGGAGGCATTGTTTCACTCATCCATTCAAGCCCCATTCACTCAGACGACAAGCATGCATTGATTGTTCATCTGTTGTGATGGTTTTGATATAACGTGATCAATACCAGTACCCCATAAAGCTATCATAAGGATTCAATAGGGTAGCTCATAGATGATATGCACATGCTTCTGGTCCTTCCAGCTTTTGTTGACTGAGTTCTCTCAAATGCCTCTAGGTTAGGAGCCCTTGTGGTGCACTTGTGACTAGACGAACAGGTATGAACTGGGGTATAGGATCTAGCTCTCTGAATGAGCCCTGAGATGCCCAGTGATACCCCAGAGCAATGTGAGTGTAAGAGCTCCTTATCCATACACCCCTGACTGGATAATCAGTACTAAAGTAAGACCAGGAAGGTAGATTAGGCTTCTTTCTTTCTTCCCAGAATGCTAGAAGCTGTTCTAGAAAATTAAATTTGCCTGCCAGTTGGCCTCCTGGTGCATGGCCAGCCATGAAAAGACTACATTTCATCATTTAGTATCTTCCCTTATGTTACTTCTCTCTTCTTCAACCATTGTTGCCTGGGGTCTCATGTCCCAAATACATGCTGATGAAATCTGTACTAATATATCTGCATTTTCAAAGCACAAAAAAAAGAGAATAGAAAACTACAAGGACGCTTTTCTCTCTAGCTGTTATGACTGTGATTATTGCAAGTGATACCAAGAATAATTTACCTTGTAAAATTGTTATCTTCCATAATTTTGTAAAGCATTATAAAGACTAAAGATATATTAATGTTAGGAAATAAAGAATAACTTTCTTTTTCAAAAAAAAAAAAAAGAAAGAAAGAAATGGGTCTTGGATGAGAGCAATACTTGACTGGTAAGACTGGATCCTACCAAATCTGACTTGAGCTTGATTTTCAGGGCACGTTTGATGAGAGGAGAGAACCAATCCCTGCAAGTTGTCCTCTGACCTTCAAATATGCACCATGGTATGTATGCACACACATACATAAATACACACGTGATGTTTTTAAATGGGTCCCTCTTTTGCACTGTCAAATTGAAAGAAATTTTATTAGGGAATTTCTACATCAACCAATGAAACTGCTTATATTGTTCCATTTGCACAGTTCATATGTATACATAATTATAAGTTATTTTACCAAAAGTTATAGTAATTATACTATAATTAAGTTATAATTCCAGGCAGTAAGTAAGTATCTTATATTCATATTTTATTTAGCTTTCATGAAACTTCTAAAAGGCAGAATTATTTTAAAGTTTATGAAACTGAGAAATATGACAGTAATAAGCTACCAGATAATAAGGGTTATTACTAAATCCACGCACAGTTAGAAAGAGCCAGTAAAAAGAAAGGCTATCACTAAGAAGCAAACCCATGCTCTTCTTTTGGATTTTAATCTTCTTTCGTGTAAAAAAAAATTCAACTTACAGACCATTTCTTGAGGCCAAGATTCATAAATATAATAGTGCCTGTTGTTTTGTTTGATTACAGAGTGACTGAAATGCCTACTAGCATGGAGCTGTTCATTTAAAGATTATACATTATTGAAAAGGTTAAAAATTCTTTAACAAGTAGCATTACAATACTCACAATAAATTTCCTCCTAAACACATTTCAACAAGTTCAATGGTTCTCCATAGCGTTATCATACAGAGGTCTCCACTAACCTTTTGTGGTTTTCAATGTACACACAAAAGGCACTATGCTGCTTCAGAAAACTAAGGGTCTTTTGCATATTCAGTGAAAACATTTGGCATAATAAGTTTTACTCTAAGACTTTGCCTATAATATTATATTTGAATAGTTTTAATTACTAATGCATAAATGGCCTAAGGTAAGTATATGTCAGTCTAAAGATATAACTATATTGGATATACCATTAATTAACTTTAAGAGACTAAAATAAATATATGTTATAAACATAGTTTTAACTTGGTTTTGTATTACTAATTTAGTGAGAACAGTCTTTATATCTAATCATGAAGTTATTTTAAATCATAAGTAAAATAAAAAGCAATTCTCTAAGGCAAAATAGTCTCCCTGGCTCCTAGACCCTGGTTGTATTCCTATATTCTGAATTTTAAAATATAGTTTAAGTATTAATTAGTCAGAATAGTCCATCTGCTAGCTAGAAACATGCACAGGATAGCATTTTCAGCTTTCTCCAGTTGCTCAAGGAATCTCAATTACAATATTGGAGGATAGCAGGTTGCATAGGTGCTGATGTAAGAGGACAGAAAATGGGCAAGACAAAAACAGACAGAGCATCTGTGGTGTTTCGTTTTAACATAAACCAGGGGTCCTTTGCGGAACACCAAACAGAAGATTCATAATGACCCTGTTGGATCTTTGTTGCTCAGCCAAGATTTGTATTTCAGCATAGAGATACACAGACTTTCCCCCAAAGTGATTCTCATATAACAGAATGACCAATCATAAGAACACAATGACTGGGCCACTATTGTACCAGCATGTCATGAAGGTAGGTCGCTGTTATAGATTGCAGCTGAGTTTGTAGCTGAATTGGAGGTTACCTTCCTCCTCTGGTATTGTGCAGAATGCCTTTCAGGATTATGAACACTAGTCAATAGGTATGACGTCCCTACTTAGGCACCAGTTCAACTTACTCATGTTCAGTGAGATATATAAGTGATATCTCTAGCAAGTTAAATGCCTACTTAAAAATTGAAGAGATTCCATATTAGTAATTTAGAGGCGCACATTAAAGTTATAAAGGAAGAAATAATACCCAAGAGAATCTGAGTAGTACTCCTTTGTGTAAATGGACCTCATTTTCTTTATCCATTCATTGGTTGATGAACATCTAGGTTGTTTCCAGTTTCTGGCTATTATTAATAAAACTGCTATGAACATAGTTGAGCAGGTGTCCTTGTGGTATGGTCCAGTGTCCTTTGGATATATGCCCACATAGACTGAAGTTTCTGTCCTGCTCAGTCCTGCAGCTTTTCAGTCCAAAAGAAACACACAGAGGCTTACATTAATAATAAACTGTTTGGCCTATTAGCTTGGGCTTATTATTACCTAGCTTTTACAACTAAAATTAACCCATAATCCTTGTCTATGTTTAGCCATGTGGCTTGGTACCTTTTCTCAGTAAGGCATTCTCATCTTGCTTCCTCTGCATCTGGCTGGTGACTGACTCTCTGCCTTTTCTCTTCCCAGAATTCTCTTAGTCTGGTTTCCCCATCTATACTTCCTGCCTGGCTACTGGCCAACCAGAGCTTTAATAAACTAATATGAGTGACAAACCTTTACAGTGTACAAGAGCATCATCCCACAGCATGTCCAGTGGAGGTATAGCTAGGTCTTGAGGTAGGTTGATCCTTTATTTTCTGATAAACCATCATCTTGATTTCCAAAGTGGTTGTACAAGTTTATATTCCTACCAGCAATTGAAGAGTGTTCCCCTTGCTCCACATCCTCACCAGCATAAGCTATCACTGTGTTTTTTTAAGATCAGATAAATAATTTAAATACACTCATAATCCTTAGAAAAATAGAAACAGTTATTAAGTCTCCAAACTAAAAAATGCCCAGGGTCAGATGGATTCAGCATAGAATTCTACCAGATCTTCAGGAAAAAAATAACACTAATAGTCCTCAAAATTAATCAAAAAATTGAAGCTGAAGGAACATGAACTAATTCTTTTTACAGGGCCAAAGTTACTCTGACACCTAAATGACACAAAGACCAAACAAAGAAAGAAAATTACAGAACAATTTCCCTTATAAACATAGACGTAAAAATTCTCAGTTAAAATATCCGCAAACTGAACCCATAGACACATCAAAAAGATTATCCACTATAGTCAAGTAAGCTTTATCCCATGCAGGTATGGTTCAACATAAATGTAACTCACCATATAAACAGACTGAAAGACAGAAACCACATGATCATTTAATTAGATGTAAAAAAGGACTTTGACAAAATCCAAAACCTCTTCATGACAGTCCTGGAGAGACTGGGGATACAAGAGTCATACCTTCACATAAGAAAATAAGTTTACAGCAAGGTCACATCAGCCTAAATGATGAGAAACTAAATTTTTCCAATAAAATCAGGAACAAGACAAAGATGCTCACTCTTTTCATACCTATTCAATATATTAAATACTTGAAATCTTTACTAGAGTGTTAAGACAACTAAGGGAGAACAAGGGGGATACAAATTGGAAAGAAAGAAGTCAAAGTATCTTTATTTGTAGATGATTTGATAGTATACATAAAAGAGCCTTAAAATCTACCAGGAAACATCTACAGCTGATAAACACTTTCAGCAAAGAATCTGGATATAAAAACTCTCCAAAATATATTCTTCTTAAATACAAATAGTAAACAGACTGAAAAAGAAATCAGGGAAACAGTACTTTTCACAATAGTCTCAAAAACTATCTTGAGATAGCTCTAGTCAAGTAAGAGAAAGACTAGTTCAATTAAAAAACAAACAATAAAAACTCACACCATTTTAATTGAAGAAAGAAACTGAAGAAGATCAGACAATGGGAAGATCTCCTATGCTCATGGATCTGTAGGACTAACATAGTGAAAATGACTATCCTACCAAAACGATCTATATATTCAATATAGTCCCCACCAAATCCAACACAATTCCTCATAGAAATGGAAAGGACAAGTTTCAGCTTCATATGGAAGCATAAGCACCCAGGACAGCTCAAGCAATCCTCGATAGAAGGGAAACTGCTAGAGGTGTCACTGTCCCTGATTTCAAGTTGTACTACAGAACTATTGTAATAAAAACTAGATGATATTATCACAAACACAGCAAAATGAACAATACAGTAAAACTGAAGTCCCAGACGTAAGTTCATACACCTACGGGGACCTGAGTTTTGACAAAGAAGGCAAAGATACACATTTGAAAAATTACATCATCTTTAATAAGAAGTACTAGTCAAACTGGATAACTGTATGTAGAAGCATGATAATAGATCCATATTTATCATCCTGTACAAAACTCTATCCCAAATAGATCAAGGACTCCAACATAAGGCTAGAAACTTTGAATTTGATTAAAGAGAAAGTAGGGAATAGGCTTGAACTCATTGGCACAAGAAAGGACTTGAACATGTTTATCATAGGTACAAAGATCAGCAATTAATAAATGGGACCTCATGAAAATTAAAAGCTTCTGTATAGCAAAAAAGCACCATTATTTGGGTGAAATAGCAGCCTACAGAAGGGGAAAAGATCTCTACCAATTACACATCTGATTTAGGTTCCATATCTCTTTATAAAGAACAAAAAAAAACACCAAAAACAAAACCCCAACATCGGTAAAACAAATAACCCAATTAAAAATGGGGTACAGAGCTAAAGAGAGAATTTTTAATCGATGAAATACAAATGGCTGAGAAACATTTAAAAACCCTAACACATTATGGAAATGCAAATCCAAACTACTTTGAAATTTCATCAGAATGACCGAGATCAATAAATGACAGTACATGCTGGTGAGGAACTTGGGAAAGGGGAACACTTATCCATCACTGGTGGGGCTGCAAATTCATGAACCCACCATGGAAATCAGTGTGGCAGTTCTTCAGGAAGCTGGGAATTGATCCACCGTGAGGTCTAGCTATATCACTCTTGGGTATATACCCAAAGGACTCTACATCTATCTACAGAGATACTTGCTCATTCACGCTCATTGCTACTCTGCTCATAATAGCCAGGAATTGGAAACAACTTAGACATCCATATATGAATGAATGGACAGATCATGAAATGTGGTACATTTACATAATGGAATATTATTCAGCTATTAAAAATGAAATTCACCTGGAAATGTATATAGTTAGAAAAAATGTCATCTTGATTGGGGTAATCCAGACCCCCAAAAGAAAAATATAATATGTATTTACTTATATGTTGATATCAGTTCGAGGCCTTTGATAGGTAACCTATAAACCATGTAACCACAGAGGTTAGGTATAGAGTAAAGGACTAGCGGGGAGGAGAGGATCGCCTGAGAAGAAATTGAATCTATGGTTATGGAAGTAACAGAGAGCAGACTGGAACAGGAGGACTGTATGCAGAGAGAAAGGAAGAGAAGGGTAAGGGAAGGAATACAGGAAGGAACAACTAACACTGAGGGACATTTGTGGGGTCATATGCAAACATACTATGTGGAAGGTTCTTAAAATTTATACATATATAAAAGAAGTCTAAATGGAGTCACCAAACAATAGGGGAAAGAATTACCCAACTAGACATTTCCTAACACCAAGTGAACTTCCGTTGCTAGGAATGGGTCCTATCTCAGTGAGATGTAATCAAACTGATCCCATGGAAACACCCCCAAACAACTCAGGTTATTGCTAACACAATTGGTTGCTCCCTACAAACTGATAGGAACTAGCTGTGGGTCTTCAAAAGTCTCTTGCCATCCCCAGTGCACTCTGCATCTCCTGCTTAGAGATTAGTCTAGCTGTGAGCTCCAGGCTCTTTCCTGACCCTTTGTCTTAGCTCCTCCATCATGGATTCTAACCCTCTGAAACCCAATTAAAATATGTCCTTTTATAAGTTGCCTTGTCATGGTGCTTTTGCACAGCAATATAGAAGTAACTGATATACACACAGTAATAGCTCCTCCATCATGGATTCTAACCCTCTGAAACCCAATTAAAATATGTCCTTTTATAAGTTGCCTTGTCATGGTGCTTTTGCACAGCAATATAGAAGTAACTGATATACACACAGTAAGTATTTGGTGAGATTGACCCTTGCTCAATTATGCAGAACTATTCTATCCTATTGTGCGAGTACTAACACCTTTCTGGCTGTGAAGCTAGAGGAATAATGTTAATAACAATAAAAAAAATCTGTGCATGAAGCAGCAGTGACTCTTCCAAAGCTCTCAATGTTCAGGGCCACACCTCCCAAGAAAGTCTTGAGTACAGCGTGCGAGGTGTTCTTCAGTGGTTCAGCTGACACCTCTCCTGTTATCTTTGAATTCAAGAGTTAATGCTAAACAGAACGGGAGACAATAAATAGGCTCATGTTCTAAGGAGAAGCCACTAGGTGCCCTGAGATATAGTAAAGGTCCTTGCCTCTAAACTTGGAAGAGTCCATCACGTGAAAAGTGGGCGGGAAAGCAGAGGGAAGTGGGAACCACCAAGTCTTAGGCACTCTGGGACCCCTCTTCTCCCCATGTAATAGGTTAGAGAAGGCTCTTCCCTTTCAAATAAACAAAAGAGGAATCTGGAAGCAACTCATAATCCCTAAAAGAGAAGTAGAGGAGCCGCACACTTCTCTTTTGTCTAAGGCAACTGGAACTCGCGAAAATCTCTGGGATGGGTACCTGAATGGTTCCCGCCTCTGCCTTTGGAGTCCTGAGGAAGAGAGGTTAGTGGAAGTGGCTGTGAAAGGGTGGAGAGGTGACCTAACAGCAACCTGCACTCCGATTATTTGGTAGATCCAGCCCCAAAGGCTGCCACGCAGATCCTAAGCCAGCTACTCCTGTGATGAGTTACAAAAGCTGTGGTCTAAAGAATGCAAACTTGGCTGCTGGTTCTAGACCACAGAACTGTAAGGCTGCTTTCCTACAGCATGGCCTAGTGAGAAATTTGTTTTTACCTGGACCATATAGAGGAGGTTGCTTATAGCCTTCTTTCATCTTCAGGGCCATTATCTATCCCGTCCCCTACATCTCCCCCTCCCCACTCTCTGCTTCCATCCTGAGATCTCACTCACTCTTCCCTGCTGCCTCCCTTCTGTAGAAACACTTTTGATTACATTAAGTCCACTGGAATTACCCAGGATTATTTTCCCATATCAAGATCCTTAATGTGACCACATCCAAAGAGCCCCATTTGCCGCAAAAAAAAATAATATAATCCATAGGTTTTAAGTGTTAGGATATGGATGATATTGTAAGTAAAAGGAAGTTTGTTAGTCATGAAGAGTCACATGGCAAGACTCCTAGAAGTTCTTAGAATAAGAAAGGGATACTTGGATTGGAGTGTTAGGAAGAGCATGCCCAACTCATGGCTCTAAGACAGTTCATCAATGTGTTTCATAAAGGAACCCCTGTGGACCACTTTCCTATAGAAAGCAAGATGCTGTAATTTAACAACCCAAGCTACTTGATATACCTCTAGTAGTTTTCCTCATTCCTGATCCCAGGAGACTTCAGGATTCAAATAAAGAGGAAAGACAAAACAAAACATATCCTAACCTCTCAGGGAGCACAGATCTCAGCCAGCACAGAAAGAGAAGCCATGAGTTGAATGTGTGACTGAAATCTTAAACGAAACAAGCACCCGCCTTCCAACACCAATCTTTGTGAATAAGCTGTAAGCGTTCTCATGATTCTGCCTGCAGGGCAGCCATGCCGGGGGAGAAGGAGATCCAACACAGCACGTTGGAAAGGGAAGGCTACAAAGCAAGGAAACCTCTCGCGTGTGCACATCACAGGTTTGAGTGTATTCAATAAAGTGCAATGATTTCGTGTATGTTTATGGCAGATCCCCCAGTCACCTTTGATAAGGTGTTTTTCCATCTCTGATATCCGATGAGCTGGGAGCCGCTCCACTGTGTCTGGGCTCAGCAGCAACCGGCTCATTCCCAATTCTTAGCCCCTCCTAATTATTCAGACCTGCCTAATTCTCTAACCACATTAACTGGCACCAGCTGACATCTTCGATGTTGTTCCGGGGTTGCTACATTCCCTCCTAAATTATTTCAGCTTGGCGTTACAGAGATAATCTGTCACTAATGCAAAGTTGTGTATTTACAATATTAGAATCTCTGTCTTGTTATTTTTTCATTACTACTGTATTTTCTGAGTCTCCTTCATTACCATGTGTATTGTTTCATTATTTACATTTTGAATGCTATTATCTCTCCGGCTGTCAGCAGAAGCGTTCTGCGATAATGACTCTGTGGGAAGAGAATTATCTAAATATGGATCTTCCTGCTCATGCTCAAATAAATTACTGTCTAACTCTTCAGATGCTGCTTCTGGATCCTCATTAAGGCCCTCAGAGCCTAGCGGAATTGCAGATATCAACCGCCTTTGTCTAAAGGTCGCAGAGAGTACAGACACAGTTGAGATAGAGAGAGCTGAACAAGACAAGAAGGAAAGAGCCTGTCCATGGTTCTGACAGGAAGCATAAAAACATTCCCCAAAATGCATACTTAATAACTTGAAACAAATACCTGTTGGAGAGGCTGAATGAATATGAAGTATTTGCCGGTTTTGTCGTTCTTCTATTTGGTGCCTTTGTTTTTGCTTACAGATTGTCTGTCCAAAAGCAAACACAAGTCAGGAGACATTACACAGTGCCCTGACTTCAATTATCAGTTAAGTGTCCATATATCCATCTCCTTCATATTTATACCCTTACATCTGTGTTTTTTACATTGAGCCTCACATTCAAACACAAAATTGCAATTTTGTATCAACATTTGGCATCTCAAACTTAACAGGACTAATACAGAACTCTTTCTTCTCAAATAACTTGGTTTTCTGTTGGTGTCCATGTGTTTCAGGGCATGCCTGTGGACGTTCAATACACTCCATAGCTCAAGCAAAACACCGCCAATTCTGCAATTCTTTTCCAACCCTTAATAACCACATCTAATCGTCACTCAACCTAAAACTTTGCCCCCAAACCCCATCCTAAATCTAACAACTTCCCATCTCCTTGTGACCGCCATGACACAGGAAGCTCTCATCCCTCAGTTAGAACCATCCTCCCTGCAAAGAGACCAGCTGCTGCCCTTGCCCACTCTCCTTGGCAACCAAAGAGAACACTGACGTAAGACGTCTCCTCAGTCTTCCCTTAGACCCTCAAGGGTTTCCTCTAGTACTTGAACAGAGTCCACATTCCTCACCAGGATTGGGCCTTACCTGTTATTGGATTTCATCTTTTACTCTCTCCAGCCACAATGACGTTCTAGATCATTCCTGACTTATATTTCTTACACATATTCACCCTTCTGTCTTGATTTTTCTAATTCTAGACTTACTCATCAATGGATGACTGTTTTTTCTTATTCAGGCTTCATTCAATCTCTTAATAGCAGGAGGTCTTCCCAACTTCTTGGCTATTTTCCCTCTCATCCCTGGTCCATCAACTTCTTTATTGATAGTTTAACTCGCCTTATTAGACTTTATACAACATAAGGCCAGGAATCCTGTCTTCCTCATTTCTTACTGTCTTTATAGGATCTTCAGGCTCAAAGCAGCTACTGAATAAATATTTACAGATGAATAAATAATTGAAATCCAAATCACTCACAACCCTGTGTTAGGGATCCACAATGCCTGTCTTCTTTGTTATGCTAAGAACATGTATCAGCCTCATTTCCAGAGGTCTGCCTACTTGTTTTGAAGGCATCACCCCTCTCAAGACTTTATGTTTATATTATAAGTTCAGTGCTTTTGCAAAGCTAGGCCTGTCTAGCGACTTTCTGCCTTGTGTGCCCTTTGACATCCTTCTCAAAGGTCTGCAGCTGAGTGTGGGGAACACATACCTCATTCTCTCTACCAGGACTGCTTATCCACCACTTTCCAGAGAGCATGTCTCCCTGACAAAACCACCCCTTCTGATGCTTTCTGTACACACACTTCCAGTCACCGGCAGGTTGGACTTTACTGTCTCTGGGCCCATCAGAGCCTTGTGACTGGAAAGAGGAAAGCTTTCCAGTCTCAGTTCCTGGTGTGAATCTCTTTAGAAATCCTATAATTAGATGCTCTGGTGTGTGAGCATAGAGTTCAGTTATAGAGCTTTTGTTTCTATTTCAGGAAAGTTCGGTAAGGTGAAAACAGTATCAAAATTTGGAAGAAATGACAAACAAACAAAACCCCAAGCCCAAAGAAAGAGCTTCTTAAGGTCCTAGTTAACATTCTTGGTGTTGTAACAAAACGAAGCAAACAGCAGGAAAAGGCAGGTGTTTCTTTATGTCCTACGGCTGTGTCCAGTTTGCCCTCCATACAACCTGCCTGAATTTCCATTGCTTACAGAAGCATAAAAACTGTAAATAATGTTGCTTTCCACCACCCTGCCAAGACCCCAGAGAAAGGCCATAATGAATATTTATTGAACTACACCTTTGGGAAAATAGAACGCTGAATTATGAAATATGGAAAGTGAGTCAGAAGATTGTTCAGTAATGTCTAGAGAGGAGCCGGTTAATATACCTCTCGGAATTACACTGAGCAGTCATGAAAAGCCTATGTCCATTCTGTAGGAACAAATGAAATTACTTTAATAATTTACAAATCTATAATCTATTAAAGAATCATAGTATTTATATATATATGTATATATATATATATATAATCAAAGTATATAATCAATCTTGAGCTTTTGGGCCTATACAATTGGTCTTTTCAATAAGACTACTATAGCTAAGGTTTAGAGCTCCTTGTGGGCCAGGCACACATGTGCCATTGGCGCTTTCACTGAGGTGGGTAACAGTGAGTATTTACTGTTGGTTTAAAGGAAAATGAGTAGAGGAATATTTTGTAGTGGCCTTTCATTTGTATTTTAATAAATAAAGCTTACCTGAGGGTCAGGCAAGTAAAACAGCCACACTGGCCAGCCTTACAGACCAGGCAGCAATGACAAACACACACGTTTAATCCCAGTAGCCACAATGACACACACCTTTAATCCTAGTAGCCATACTAGCTTGCCATAAAAACCAGGTAGTAGTGGTACACACCCTTAATCCCAGAACTAGAGAAGAACCTAAAATGGGAGGCGACAGTTCTCGCTCTCAGTCTCATTCTGAAGTTTTCTGGAGGCAGGATCACCATTTTCAGACTGAGGTCGAGGTAAGAGCCAGTGGCTGGATGCTTTGCTTTCCTGATCTCCAGGTTGAACCCTAACATATGTCTCTGAGTTTTTATTAATCATACTTCAATGTTCAGTCACTGTCCAATGCTCTCAGGGATTAATGTTGGGTGTGAATCTTCCCCCCATCACCAAGCCTTGCCACCCATACCATGGTGGTAACCAGGTACCCACTTATTGAGGCTTCCTATGTTCTTTGGTATTATGTGAATCATGTTGTATTATTTAATTTCTCCAGAGATCTTGCAGTAGATTTTAAATCTGAATTAAATCGATGATGGTTCTGCTATGATGATGGTGGAGCTATCATTTTAATTTTGAATAAAATTGATGATGGTTGTGCTACGTCATAAATATTTCTCCCATGTTCTTCACTACTCGCAGTAATATTTATAACATTAATTTTTCAGGATAGAAATAACTCTGCCCACTCCAGTCACATTGCTGTTTCTCCACAGTTCCACACAGGGACCCAGGACTGCTGCATAAATGGAATTTCGACTTTTTAATATCTCACATGGCCTCTCCTTTTAGATCTAGGAAATTTGAACTCTTTAAAATTAACTCGACAGATGTATGCTTGAAGCGCTGCCTCTTCTTCTTCTTTCAGTCCAGATGGGTCTCCTCCCATGCCTCCTCCCAGGCAGGATGGCTCAGCCGAGCCCTGGCAAGGTAAGTGCGGTAGCATGATCCATGAGATGTGTAAGTCATAGAAATTAGTCCTTTCCCCAGCTGACTTGATTCAAGCACATAACAAAACACTAACAAATGCATTTTAAAACCACTCAGTGGATCCTTTTCAGTGTGTATTATGTTCTTTGATTCGTTCACAAACAGCAAATGTAATACAGACCTGAATCTTATTGGAATAGTATTGCAATATCTGATGTCAGCAGGTGAAAACATGAGGTCCTAGTGAGCTGTGGTGATGGAGTCACCTAGCAACCACCTCTACTGAAAGTCAAATGTACCGCAGAGGAACTTATGAACACAGATTTGGGAGTTATTGATGACAGTGAGGAAAGAGCTTGCATCGCTGACACATGGACAGGCCCCATTCCCAACACTTGTCACAGCCACACAAGGAGATACAGTTGTGATCCCCATTCTACAGATTACGAAACCAAGGCCAGATCTATTGGTAAGACCTAGGAAACCAGAATCACCAAAGATACCTGTTGATTCAAGTGGCCAGACTTTTAGTATTTTCTGTCTGCTGTTTTGTGTTCCGTCAGGGATGAGAGCCGTAGCTCTCCCCAGCTGACCACACAAACGTGCACAGGCCCAGAACTCAACAGGAAGTTGTTTTCATCTTAGCAACTTTGGCCCCAACAATCTTCTCTTCCAGAGACACTTTCTGCTCCTACCTGAGCTATGTCCATAGTCACCCTCTCAGGCACGACTTGTGAAATCGTCCCTCATACCAGTCGTTTCTCCCAGGCAAATGATGGTCCTGGGATGTATAATATGTGAGCCACTGTGTGTGCTTGGGAAAGAGGCATCAAGTAGGAAACCTGAGATGGAAGTAAGAATGCCCATACCCAGATCTACCGGGGACTGGCAGAGGCAAAAACATGTCTGCATTCCCTTGATCATGACTGAATACTTCCGGGTTCTGCATTAGTGACGGCCAGGTGGTGTTTATACTGTTTCCTGTGCTGCAAGTCGATAGGGTTGGATGTGCAGTGAGATGAACATTCATGCATTATGTATTAGCACTGTCGATAGTGCAAGGTTCTTCCTAGTTTCCAGCCCAGTTCCCACACAACACATAAAAAATCATATTGCCAAGATAACCCCTCCGCCCCTGCCTTTTCTGGTGTGGGAGAAAAGCAGCCATCTGGAAGTCTTTAGATAATAGATAAGTCTCCACCTTTGGCTCTTCTTGGCGGGCTTGTGAAATATTTATTACGTTTCTTCTCAGAGACTTAAAAGTATCTTTTTCCTGCAGAGAGTATTGTTCCGTGACCCAGAGCAGACCCCACCCCTGCCTCCTTCGGCTCTACGTCCACCTTTTGCCCCTTGCCTGACCCCCGTCTTTCAACGCTGCCTGCAGGTTAACTTCTTCTGACAAATTCCTGTTGCCTTTCATTTATGCTGTTACACTCCATATGGCTCTTCCGTCTTTGATGTGGCCCGGGACGTCGTACAAATCACAGAATACAAGCGCCGTGATGTAATAACTCACCAAAGAATCTCGGCAGCACTGTACCCAAGGCAGAGCTCAGCACAAGTCTAAAGGAAAGAAGGTCGTGTAGATACATAGGAACTGCCATCTGCATAACACTATCTCAGTCACCTCTGCTTACCTGCTCACCGGGCTGGGGTGTGGGGGTGGGGCGGCAGATATTAGGGCTGTGCAGCCCACAGACCTGCCAGTGGTTGGTAGCTGGTGGGGCTGAGCTGAGACTCAGATTTGGGATTCGGCGATAAAGCAGTCCAAAGCATATTTCAAAACAAGCAGAAGGCAATTACAGCAACAATAAGCCCACAACTGAAAGCAAACAGAAACAGAAAATACTCTTAATAATTTTTTTTGACCCATTCTCATTCTGTGTGCCAGGACAGTAGGGAAACTCCCCATCCTGACTGAAGCTAAGCCATTAAGAAGAAGAGAATAGCGCAGAAGTGGCTCAGCTCCCTGTGTGTTGGATGCTGGCGACTGTTGGGGATGGAGTAGAGTCAGTTAAACATCAACACTCACCTCAGTGTTTTCTAACTTGATTTTGCGTAAAGTGAAAAAGAAAAGAGAAAGTGAGGGGAAGGAGGCTGGGAATGAGAGGGAAGTGGAAAGAGAAAGAGGAAGAGGGGGGAGAGAGAAAGAGAAAGAGAGAGAGAGAGAGAGAGAGAGAGAGAGAGAGAGAGAGAGAGAGAGCCTAGGCCACAGGCTGTCCAGAAAATTTGTTCAGTTCAGCGAGCAACTGAACCCTGAATATCCTCGAGCGAGAGGCTCAGCCTTTATAATGGAACTTGTTCATCAGTCAAGCAAGGCTAATTAGGACCATCCACCCTCTCTACCTAAAAGGGAATAGTTCATGTTAATTACCGTGGACGCTTGAACACCCGGTGTTCCACGCACAGAAAGGTGAAAGGCTATTCTGTGATTGTTAGCAATTATCTGTAAAATTATTTAGGTTGTCAGGAGCAACAGAGCAGACCTGTCTTTGGGAGACCTCCCACACCGTCACACTGTGCACAGAGGCTGTTGATTCTAAAGGTATGTGTTCTCTCTCTCTCTCTCTCTCTCTCTCTCTCTCTCTCTCTCTCTCTCCTGCATTTGTTGTGGGAGATCCTTCTGTCTATGTGTTGCTTTGTTATTGGTTAATGAATAAAGAAACTGCCTTGGCCTGTTGACAGGGCAGATCTTAAGTGGGTGGGACAACCTGGAACGAATGCTGGGAGAAGAAAGGTTGAGAGAGAGAGATGCCCTGGAGCCACAGCCGGAGATAGACGTGCTGAAACTTTGCTGGTAGGCCACGACGTCGTTGTGGTGATACACAGATTAATGGAGATGGGTTAAATTAATATGTAAGAGTTAGCCAATAAAAAGTTAGAGCTAATGGGCCTAGCTGTGTTCTAATTAATTCAGTTTCTGTGGGATTATTTTGGGTCTAAGCTAGCCGGGCGACTGGGACAAAAAAGCAGCTCCTCCTCCAACATGCATTTTGTTCTCATTTATGAGATTGCCTCTGTCTTTCTCTCACTGTACTGTATCCTAATTTCTACCCTCTAGGAAACAAATTATAGTAAATTTGATGACCCTTCCCCCACATTCTCCCTAGTCAAGTCCAGTGCTGATCCGTTGACCAGGTGCCTGTTGTCTCTTCTTCCTCTCTCTCTTCATTCATGAAAACCATATTTTCTCTTCATGCCACGGCGGCAAACCTGTAATACCTGGACTCTCTGACTTTATTCATTAATCTGATACATTAGATGAACACAGATGCATTTTTACATAGCTGCAGCGGACAATTCTGGACAACCGAAAAAAGATATTTGAGAAGTGACTTTCAAGTAATGTCTTAGATTGTCTCATGTCTTAGTGATTGCAGACAAGAAACTGACAAGATGCTAAAAGCTAGCATCGTGAGCTCTTTGTCTCCCTTGTTGCCCCCTATCAGTGGCTCTCAACCTTCCTAATGTTGCAACAACCTTTAATACAGTTCCTCAGGTTGTGGTCATCCCAACCCTGAAATTATTTCGTGGCTACTTCATAATTGTAATTTTGCTACGATTATAAAGCATTATGTAAATCTATTATGGGACCCTGGAAGGGGTCACAACCCATAGGTTTAGAACCACTGCCTGTGCTGGCTAGTTTTATGTGAACCTGACACAAACTACAGTCATTTTCCTTATTTAACTAATGTAGGAGTGCCCAACTCGTTCGGGTGCTGTTACTCCAGAGCCTATGGGCCTGGATATGTAAGAACAGGATGTGCAGATCAGCCAGAGGCAGTACTCCGTGATGTCTGCTTCAGTTCTTGCTTCCTGGTTCCTGTCCTGATTTCCCTCTGTAATAGACTATGGTCTGGAACTATAAGCTGAAGTAAACCCTTTCCTGGCCAAGTTTCTTTTGGTCATAGCAATTGAAACCCTGCCTAAGACTACCTCGATAATATTGCTTCGTTTTTCTTCACTAGTTTTTAATGAGTAGTTTCAGTATGACTGGAACATATTCATTCTTCGCCAACTTTTGGAGTTCCCAAAGTCTGGTTTCTTACTGAGATTAGGCTATGTATATTAACAGCCTTTTTAAAAAGGTCCTGCAAAATTATTAACTTAATCTTAGAACTGGAATAGGTTATCTGGGCTCTGATTCAAAATGTGTCAGGAACATATAAAACAAGTTGAGAAGGGAAGGAGAGAACAAGAAACTACAAAACAGACACACACACACACACACACACACATGCACACAATTCAGAAAAAAAAATATTTGTAAAGATCCTTAAGATGTTAGTAACTTAAAATGTTTAAAGATGTTTGGTGTTGGGGCAAGTCTACTTATATATGTAGAAAGTGAGTTTAAGAAAATCTGCAAATAACTTAAGCTTTGCCTCTGGATACAGTGTCCTTTGAAAATGACACCATTACATAGCTGTTATATTTCTTCTGTTATACAAATAGAAGTCAGTTTACCCAGAGTTTGTATCTCACTGCAGCTTTGGAGGAAAGGAAACAAAGAACAGGAAGAAAACAGTATGTTTGAAGGTTACACCAATGGAAGAATATTTGATAAACACAGAGAAAACTAACACCTACCTGCCTATAAAGAAGAGTAAGTGGCATACAGACACAACACGATGCTGGCCTATACCCCAGCTTCATGTTACTGTATAAACCAAATGCAAATGGAACCCTGAAAAACAGATTAGCTTAGCCAACTTTTAAATAATAATTTTAAAATAAAGGAATAAATTTGGAGTCCTTAACTCTTCCTGACCTGAAGACTAAATTTTCAAGGCTTCAGTAATAAAGCCAATATCGTATTAATGAGAGAATTGATTAGTAAGACCAGAATGCTTGTGTGAACAACTAATGATCAATACTCTACAAGAGAAGTTTAGTAACAAATAAAATAAAATGCTTTCAACAATTTCTGCTGGGAACATTAACCCCATGTGTGTAAATAGTAATGAACTTCAATTACCTTGCCCAGAATATAAGAATAAACTTATGTGGACCGTATAGTTCAAGGTAACTCTTAAAATCCTCTAGAAGACATAGGATGCAGTTTTAATGATCTTATGTTAGACATAATCTTCATAGACAACCCAAGCAGGTATCATTTCTGGTGATGAAAAACCTACCTTCACATTACTTTTGTTTAATTATTGTTGGTATCTTTATAAAAATTATAACTGCATTTCAATTCAATTTCCTATCCACTTCCTTTTTCCACTCTTCTGATTATAAGTTTTTAAAATTAAATACATTTATATTATTGTTGGCAATTTCATATAGGTATGCAGCTGTGGTAGTTTAAATAAGGATGACTCACAGACTCATGTGTTTGAATGCTTGGCCTGTAGAAAGTAACACTCTTAGGAGGAGTAGCCTTGTTGGAGTAGATGTGGCCTGTTGGAGGAAGTGTTTCACTGTGGAAGCTGACTTTGAGGTCTCTCATATGCTCAGTCACACCCAGTGAGACAGTCCACTTTCTGTTGCTTGCTGGTCAAGATGTAGAATGCTCAGCTCCTTCTCCAGCACCCTATCTGTCTGCATGCCACCTTCTATCCTCTGAACTGTAAGCTAGCTCCAATTAAATATTTTCCTTTATAAGAATTACTGTGGTCACAGTGTCTCTTCAGAACAATAGACAGTCTAAGCTGGGCGGTGGTGGCACACACCTTTAATCCCAGCACTCGGGAGGCAGAGGCAGGTGTATCTCTGTGAGTTTGAGGCCAGCCTGGTCTACACGAGCTAGTTCTAGGACAGGCTTCAAAGATACAGAGAAACCCTGTTTCAAAAAAAGAAGAAGAAAGAAAGAAAGAAAGAAAGAAAGAAAGAAAGAAAGAAAGAAAGAAAGAAAGAAAGGAAGGAAGGAAGGAAGGAAGAAGAAAGAGAGAGAGAGAGAGAGAGAGAAAGAAAGAAAGAAAGAAAGAAAGAAAGAAAGAAAGAAAGAAAGAAAGAAAGAAAGAAGAGAGGGGGGAGAAGGAAAAGGAAAATAGGAAAGTTTAACTTAGAAGCTGGTAAAAAAAGACTGGAGAATTCCTATGATAGATCTGACCATGTTTTGTTTGAAGGAGTTTGAATTTTAGAAGTTTGGGCTAGGAAAGCAGTGGAATGCTTTAAACACTGCTTAATAGGACATACAAGTAGGAGCATGGAAGTCCATGGTGCTGATGGTGATTTGCACTGTGAGGGCCCAACCCAAGAGATTTCAGGGGAGAATTGCTAGTATGGTGTCTAGAGATTGTTCTTGTTATATTTTGGTGAAGAACGTGGCTGTCTTTATCCCTTGCCCAAAAAGTCTGACTGAGGCTAAAGTGAAGAGTTTTAGACGAATTCTGGTTACAAAGGAAATCCCAAAATAGCCTAGTATCGACCCTGTTGTGTGGTTTTTAGTGTTAACTCTAATGAAGATTAATAATAAAAATCAGCAAGATGAGCAAGGAAAATGCAAAATGTACAATTTGAGGAAAATGGGAGCACTGAAAAGTGGAATGGTACTGAGTCCTGTGTTTAAGGAGAGAAACAAATTAAGAAACACAAGGAGCAAGTGAGGCAGGATGAAATACAAAATGCACAGTTTTGGGGGAGTTTCCTTTCTGCTTCTGTGATAAAACACTTTGGCCAAAGCAACCTGGGGGTAAAAAGGATTTATTTGGCTTTTACTTCCAAATCAGAAGCCTATCACTGAGAGATGTCAAGCAGGAACTGTAAGCAGAAACCATGGAGAAATGTTGCTTACTGGCTCTCTCTATTGCTTTCTCAAGGTAATGTTCACCTAGCTTCATTATATAGCTGAGGACCAGCTTCTCAGAGAGTGGTACCATCTACATTACCCCTGGGTTCTCCGATATCAGCTAGCAATCAAGATGCTATCTCACAGACCAGCATAATAAAGACAATTATGTAGAGACTCTTTTATTTTGTCTCTCACGTTATTCTAAGCTATGTCAAGTTGAAAGTTAATGGTAACTTGGAATATACACATACTGAAAGGAAAACTCAGATTATCTGGGAAATGAAGAACATTAGTAGGAATGGAGGAGATTAACAGTTGAGAGTGGGGAATGAAAGCAGTCATACCACATGATAAATTTGGATGGAAATATTTTTATGAAACTCATCACCTTGTTCAATGAATATATACAAATAGAATAGGTGATAATTTTATAATTTAAACATTTATATTTTATTGTATGTCAACCTAAATAAAAATGTTTAAAACACGAAAGAATAAAAAAAATTAAGTGACAAAATTTTTAATATGGTCTCTCACAGTTGGGAGAACAGGAAGCTAAATCAAATACAAGACAAATACAATTATATCCTCTACTAAAGATTTGGGAGGTAGACATGAGAAAGTGCTTTTAAAACACTTATTGACACTGAGTAGCTAGGACTTGGAATTTATTTAGAGGGATGATGTTATGAAAAGATAGCAAAGAATGATTCCATATTTCTACTTTGGCTTACTAATGGTTTGCGACCACACTAAGGGGTGGAGTTGTCTCCTCAGAAGTACACCAGTATGAATTATCCTTTCAATATATTTATTTGAAGTAGAAACAGATGAAATGCAAGTATGAGGTGGTGTAATGGGCCTGGAATTCAAAAGGTGAAACAGAACTTCGAATTCTCAGCAAACAAGTGCTGATTGACACAGATATTAAAAGCTGAGATCACCAAAAATGTTAAACTATGATCTAAAAGCTAAGACCTATACTCCAAGAAAAGAGAGCAGAGAGTCATTGCAACATATGTAGAAATTTATTATGAAAGTCCAACTCCCCCAAAAAAATCTTTTTGAGAATTGTGACCCATCATAATTAAAGAATCCCCATTGTCCAAAACAGCGTCAACAAGAGCTCAGGTGAGATGACCGCCATTTTGCCCTGACTGCCATTGGGAGAACGCCATGACGGACCCTCAGGCACGCTGACCACTCAGCCAGCACCATCTTATCCGCATGTGAGGGGCGCTGCAGCCAAGGGATCTCCAGATTTGACACTAATTATGGCAGCTACACCCGCATTGTTAAGGAGAAACTGGCAGAATTCCACGTGACATCTTGGGGGAGGGGGGCTTCAAATCTAAAACAAAAAGACGTTTCCAGTCATATCACTGTTAATTTTAAGCTTGCCCATACCTGGCATAATATTTTAGTTTTACATTTAAGAAACACATTTGGAGTTATTAACAGTTTTAACATGCTTCGGCATAAGGACTTGAGTTGGTTGTTCATGTTTCTTGAAATGGGGGGGGGAGTAAATCAGGTGAGATTCACATTAAAGTACTGCTATGTTGTATCAGAGATATTTTCATGGGTCACTTTGTTAATATTGAGCAGGCAAGTTTCAACTACAGTTAAATTAAAGCTAAGTATGAAATCATAAGAACAGCAAATAAATTATTAGCGATCCATTATGTGTTGACTGCCAAAACATACCCCCATTACATCTCATCTATTTTACCACTTGGAGACTCCTAATCAGACTCCATTAACTCACATTTCAGACAGTTCTAACAAGCTTGCTAACTGCCATACTTCCCAACAGCAAATTAGAAGTAATAAGTTTGATGCGGGCAGGATCTCGTTTTGAGACAAGTACATTGGTGCAGCAGACTGTGGTAGCCGCTAAAAAGGAACATGGCAAAAAGAAGAGAAAGGCTTCAAACAGCAGAAAATCAAACTCCAGACAGAGACGAATCTTTGGCCATTAGGTATAGAATAACTAGTTTGCTGCATTTCATTAGCTTTTGATGGCTAACAACCACAAAAGTTACAAAAAAGATAGGCTACTATACTATGCAGACATTATTTTAAAAATATCTATAATATTTCCATAAAAGTAAAATTGCTTAGTAGATTCAGAAAAGTCTGTTTCCACTGTTTGTAAATATTGCTTACGTGAGGTCATTTTTAGTAATGAGGCTAACTCCTGACATAAAATATCATTCATCAGAAATAAGGAATATCTTTAAAAACCATTCATTACTTCAAATATGCAGTGCTTATTAAATAGGGTCCAGTTTATTTATTCATGTTATTTATTTAGGACTATTTAATTTCTACCTAATTTTACAATTTTTGTACAGAACTGTCCTGGTCTCTATTAGCTACATAAATGCAAATGAATCCATCTCTACATCATATATTCTCTTCCAAAACAGCAATATCTAACATATAAAATGTGGACAAAGGAAAGTAATCTACAACACGTACATAGCTACAGCCTCTATTGATAATAGCTAATTGTGACAAAGTCTGCATTTTGATAATATTGTAAAAATGTGTATTCATATGATTTGCTCTCAAAAGCTAAAATTACCTGAGGAAAAGTTAGTTCAGATGAATATGTGAAGAAAATTAGAAATGACTGAATATTCCTACAGAAATATAAAAAACTGAGTATTACTAGAGGATTATTGTTTACTCATGACTGCTTGAACCAGGCAGGATGAAGCCGGAACTGTAATGGTCATCGTGCAGTATAGTAATCTGAGGAAGGCTAAGTTTTCATGGCTGCGAAGAAAATAATTGAACTAAAAAGCACACGTTTCTGTAATATGCTTTTCCGTCCCCTTACATCCTAATGAATGTTATTTAAATCAAGGGATTAATAATCATAAGTCTTGACTTTTAAAAACATAAATCTTGACTTGGGGGGGAGGGGACTTTACCCAGCTCTCAAAAAGATCACATGTGGAGGTTTATTCTTAGTTAGGAATGCCCAGCCTTAGGTTAGCTTCGTTCTTGCCAGTTTTTCTTAAATTATCACGACTATCTTTTGCCTTTGGGCTTTTTCATTTTCTTATTTCTGTATATCTTACTTTCACTCTTACTCTGTGGCCGGCTGGGTGGCTGAGCAGCATCACACATGGCTGGGCATGGGGAACACCGACTCCTGTGTCATGATGCTTTGTTCCAAATCCAGAAACTGTAAACCGCCAAGAACTAACCCTACAGTAAATGATGAACTTTCATTTCTTAGTAACACAAGCTGATTGACAGCCACAAATGTGCCCTTACTGCATAATCACAGCATACAGAGGGGACTCCCACATCAATGGACTGTGTGCTAAGACAGAATTTTCCATGTCTAAGAGGGCTGCATTTTTCTGAATATTAAAGTGAGATGATTCTTATGGTATTTGGGATTCAGGCTAAAGTAAAAAGTGGTTAAATCCACACGGAAGGAAGACAGTAGAGGTGAGGCCTTGTTTGGAAAAAGCCACAAGACATATGTTAGGGATGGGAAATCATTGGCCACTCAAATAGGAAGCCATCTCTGTTGTGTGTGCCCATTTCCTTTGCTATACAACACGAAGTCCCAGTGTATGTCCTACACACACAGCTGCGTCGGTGAATGAAGTGCCAGAAACCTGCAGGGACAATATAAAGAACGGAGAGCTGGACATTTGACTGGAAGCCAGGGCAGAGAAAAGAGAGAAGCCTTGAGGCTTGAAGTAACAAAATATCAACAACGGCAGGACACCCTGAGTCAGGGGTGAACAGCAGAAACCCCCGGGCACCAGCTCGCTGTTGGTAGGGGTTGACCCTGGTTCACCTCTTGATGCTTGGAGGGTGACCTCCAAAAACAGTTACATTTTTCTTTTCTCTTGCTAGTCCCCACCGAGAAAAGCAGCCATGTGGGTTTATTTCTGGATTGATGAAACCAACTACCCCATGGAGGGAAAAAAAAAGGTAGCTACTGTTTACTAATAAATAAATATTTTATTACTTTTCACATCACATTAAATGCTTATAATTGAAGCATTGTCTCTCAAAAACGTCAGAATGAGGGGCTGGAGCGATGGCTCCGCTGTTAAGACCGCTGGCTGCCCTTCTAGAGGATCCCCTGGGTTTGATTCTCAGCAGTCAGGTCTATAGTTCCAGTTTCAACAGGCTTTCTGGCCTCCACAGGTACTGCATGCCGGCAGCACGCAGACATAAAGCAGACAAAACACCCACACACATAAAATAAAAAATAATGAAGGTAAATAGCAGCAAGAGGGAGAACAAAATGACGGGGCAGTACCCTTCTCCTGTTTTGAAAATGAGAAGAGCTACAAACAGCCAGGCTAACAACCGCCCCCCCTCCCCAACCCCCACCCCACCCTGCGTCTGTCCCTACCTAGTCTCTGTCCCACCTCCACATTTTAACATCCTCAACTGATAGCAGCGCATAAAGTAGGAGAACGCCAACCAAATCCGCCATTCGGTTTATATGCACAGGCAACAGAGATGCTAAAATGAGTCCTGAACACTCTATAGTAACGGCCGCTTCACGTAGAGAAGGGAACCCGTTTAACAACAGGCTCTGAGCTTCTCTCTCTCGGGGATGCTCCGGCTTAGTGCTCCTTGCCAGCTCCTGCTTCCCAGTGTCCTTCTGGAAGCTGCAAAGCACCCCAGGGCCTCTTTTCGACCACGTGACTTCAATGAAAATCTGTAGTACCTCCCACCACCACGTGATCAGCAAGTGTTGTGAGACAGAGATGGGATGAAACGGGGAGCCCAGGGCATGGGGGCGGGTGTGCGTGCGTGCGTGTGTGTGTGTGTGTGTGTGTGTGTGTGTGTGTGTGTGTGTTCCATCAGGCTGAAGTCAGGACATCACGCTGCTTCCGTAGCTGGTATTTGATTAGTCTGTGTTCTCCAGATGCTATTGCACTGGGTGGTAACATGGCCTCCAGGAGCTGGCACTCACTCCACCTGTGTACGTAACTCAGGAAGTTGCTTTGTAAGTGGTTTTAGATTGGATTATGGTGAATTCGAGAAGCATACATTAATCTGGAACAGAAAAAAAAAAAAAGCGGGTTTATGGCCATGCTGTGGCAAGAACTTCACAGTGACACTAACTCAGGGAGCCCTCTAAGAGACGGAGGTGGATTTTTTTTTTTCCCAACTGCCAAGCCAGATGATCCATTAAAGTGAAGTGGCCTATGGCCAGTGTCAGTAGTTAATCTTAGGAGACTTAGGGAAACCATTTGTGGGTTTCTCATTTCAACAGAGTATGTAAGAAAAATCAAATTGCAGGCAACCTGTGCAGGGAGCGATAATTTCCCCAATGGCCCCCTCATTGCTCCCGTGCCTTTGCATGATCCCTTCCCAGCACTGAAGTTCTGTCTTTCCCACTTAGCAATGGCATCGCCTGTTCCCAGCTCTTGCCTGTTACTCGGCTCCAGGACCAGCACCCACGCCATCCTAAACATCTACTTTAGAAAATGACAGCTAGATCAATACATCTGAGATGGCGCTGTGACCCCTAAATGTGAACCCCTGTCTTAACACTTCTCTGGTGTGGTGGACCTTACTCTGGAAGCGGGCTGCGTTTCAACACAACACACAAGCACAGCGTATCTAAGGAACTAGACTTTCAAAAACCTGAAGGCTATGCAGTATGAATTCTAATCCAGCCCAGGGGACGACACGCTGACTCCTGATGCTCCTTCACTCGCCTCTAGATCGCTAACCAGGAAGCAGTCTTGAGTGAGAGTAAGATGGAAGCCATGTTAAAATGCTAAGGCAATCAATCATATGACAATTTCATCTTATCTTTAACAATTGGCATGGGCAACAGTGGCTCATGTCTTTAATCCCAGCCCTCGGGAGGCAGAGGCACTTGGATCTCTGTGAGTCTGAGGCCAGCCTGATCTACAAAATGAGTTTCAGAGCAGTCAAGGCTACGCTAAAGAACCCTGTCTTGAAGAAAAAGAAACGAAATTAACGTGTACCCTTGCATGTGCGTTTCTCTATTAGACACTAACAAAAATAGAGAGGAGAGTGTGCCCTAGGAAAACTGGAATAGATGGGATACAGGAGTCTCTGTCTCACCTTTGCCCTTGACCCTGACCACATTTCTTCTCCGCCCACATGCATTTTTCTTGCCTTTTCTTCTTGTTTTTCCTTCTTACCTCACTTACCTCTGAACCGTGACTAACTGACAGACCACAGGGCTTGCAGAAACAGCTCTCTAAAGTTCTGCTCCCACAGTTATTAGATGCGATTGCACCAACAAACGTAAGCCACAGGCATGAAAACTAGAACAGCCTCCAACTGAAAGTTTCATACCAATTACAGACAAATACCGCTACCCTGGCCAAACCACAAGAACACATACCCCACCCCTCCTTCCTGTGCAAAATGGTGAGCCAGCCTCAACTTCGAAAGCTATGTGGACTTCAGGATTTCCCTGGAATGCAACAAGTAAATAGTTTTTAATGCTGTGGCTCTCAACCTGTGGGTCATGACCCCTTTAGAGGGTCTAGTGACCTTTTCACAGGGGTCACCTAAGACCATGAGAAATCACCGATATTTACATTATGATTCGTAACAGTAACAAAATTACAGTTACGAAGTAACAACAAAAAGAAAAAAATTATGGCTGGTGCTCAATACAACATGAGGAGCTATATTAAGAGTCATGTACTAGGAAGGTTGAAAACCACTACCTTAAGGTATATTTGAGTTATGTCATATATTGTTTTCACACTCTTAACTCAAATGTTACCTTTCAAATATAAACTTCTGCTCAATTAGCAATATAAATTTTATATGCATAAATACATATCTACATAAACAGGTCTACACACATACATGAATGCATTATTACCATAACAAAATACTTAAATCTGGGAACTTTGTAAAGAAAAAAAGTTTTGCTCATGTAAATGTTCTGGAAGTTTGAGACTATAATACCAAGACATGGTCTGCTTCTAGTCAGAGCCCCCTGGGGTGCTCCGCAATGTGAGCAACGGCCTTTCGGCACAACCCATTGCCACAGGGAGAGATTATAAGGCAAGACAGGAAGCCGGAGAGAGTCAGTGGTCTTTGATGACAGCCGAGATCAACTGGAACCCCATGAGGACCACATCAGTTGCTTTTAAAGGCAGGGCAGTCATGACCTAACTTACACTTCCTGCTAAGTGCCACCTCTTAGTAAGTCTACCACCTCTGTCACTACCGCACTTCAGAGCAAGAAAATTACCCTTTGGCAAATATACTCAAACTAACTACAGCACACACCTATGTGTACACACCCGTGTATGTTTGTATAAAAGAAGGGCTGATGCCTATTGCAGATTTTATCAGATCGTCTTCTGTTACAGTCTTAATTGGATTTCAGGTTGGACGCCAATAGGGTTTGATGGGCATTTATGCCATTTTTAAGCTGGTAGTATACAATTTCTCCCTATTTAACTTTCCCCGTGTATGATTTGTTCTGTTTTCATTTTCTTATCCTTGCTATGAGCATCTTACGGTCACTTACATCTAAACACAAATGTAGCCACTCCAAAGCTCTCTTCTCAACGAGAGCACACGACAATCTGCTGCCTCGTGCTGACCTTGGCCAAGTCAGAGGCACCAGCTGATTTATCTCCTCCTTTATTGGGGTATAACCGACAATCAGAAATTGAGTAGGCTGAAGGTATACAACGTGATACTTTTATTTAAGTATAAAATTTTTGTCACAATCCAGCAAATAAAAATATCTATTACCATATATGGTTACCTCTGTGTGTATGTCTATGGTGAGAACATTTCTCCTTTCTTTGAAAATTTAAACATATTGCTCAATTGTACTGTATAATAGATTTCCCAAATTTATACCTAGTATATAACAAAATTGGCATAGTTTTACCAGTATCTCCTCTGTATGGCACCATTGTCTCCTCAGTTTAACTGCCTATTTATTTGGGAAAGTTTAGATGCAATCTTAAGAGTTGAAAAGGAGACTTTGAAAGTCATCATTTATGACGTGAGATTTCCCCCACATAATATACAACGGATATTGCAGAGCCTGTATCATCTTCACGGTGAGACTCTGGTGTGTGGGCAAATACAGTACAGAAGCTTCCAGTCTCCCCCTTTATCGTGGGCTTTTAATGGTGCTCACTTTAGAAGCAGAGCCTGTTCCTTTTAGTACTGGGTATTCTATGAGGAGTCATGGTGGCCCATGGGAACAAACACAGCTATTTGATATATATAGCTGAATCTCAATGTAGTTCTGTTTTCATAGAAAATTTCTGAGAATCTTCAGAGGCACTTATAGTCCATGCTTCTTGCTCATCACACTAACCAACCTGCCTGAGATGTTTCCATAGCAACACCTGACATTTCTACTTGAACACAAACCCTGCTCCATCACTCTTTCCATTGAAATCGAATGCCTTCCCTGGAGTCTCATGCTGGAATCATGTGTCTCATGTGGAGACAGCAATCCCTCTGTGTTGCTCTTAGTCTCTCCCAGAGCCTACGGCGAGATCACTTGGGCCCAGAATTGTTAACACAGGTTGGTTCTTGCAATACACACACTCAGGTTTCTTTCCTGTAAAGACAAAAGACGTAGGCAGAATGACTGCATGACAGGAGATGAAACACAACCAGGTAATGAGAAGCATTGCTGCCTTCCAACAGGCAGACTCTGTCAGCAAACCTGGAACTCTGGATATATTTGGGCTGGTGGGATTGCTCTGTGAATATCCTAGTCAACATTACCTCTCAACTTGACACAGCTCAGAACTACTGGAGAAAAAAAGTCTCAATACGGCCATTGTCCTGATCAAGCTCATCTGTGACCATGTCTGTGAGGGACTGACTTGACTGATACTGATAGAGGACCCAGGCTACTGCAGGACCTATAGTTCTCTGGGTAGCTAGTCCTGAGCCTCGCTGAGCATCCTTGAGATTTAGTAAACCAGAGGGAGTGCCAGCAAGAAACATTTCTCAGTTGTTTCTGCTTTAAGTTCTGGCTATTTTCCCTCAAGTATTTTGACCTGCAAGCATAAGCCCTTCCCTGTACATTTTGTTTTGGTCAGTGTTTAATCACAGCAACGCAGAAGAAACTAGAACCACGAGTAAAGGTGATTTATATTGACCAAAGTTCAAGCCCTGGAACTCACATCCTAGAAGGAGAGAGCTGATGCCCCCTGCCCATACTCCCAGATGCCCTCACACCTCTGCATACATGTTCTCTCTCTCTCCCTCTCTCTCTCTCTCTTTCTCTCTCTCTCTCTCTCTCATACACACACACACTTACAACTTATAAAGGTGTAATTTTAAAAATAGATCTGAAACCATATTTTAAGCACTAATGATTCGCTCTATCACCAGCCCAAATGAGTCTCCACCCATCAGCCTAAAGGTCCCCAAGCTCCTTTGGAAGTCAGCACTCACTTATGTGGTGAGATTATGCAGTAAGTGTAAGTCAATAGCAAGTGAGCTCAGAGAATCATCAGTATTTGGCTTACTCATCAGAAATCCCAGCTTCTGAAAGGTAAGACCGCTTTCTCTATTTCCTTGGTGAGGGTGAAATTCTGTATCTTTTTGCCTCCAAACTTTTGATCTGCGTGGGCCTCTAACTTTTCCTGAAAGTCCACTCAGATACTAGGTCCCTATGGCAAGCTGTCCTTTCCAGTATGAATATACCAGCCCTTCCCATCTCATAGCAACTGCTGGCATCTCAAGCTTCAAGCCGTCCACAATCCCAGCATCACTCCAGTATGCTGGTGTGCTCCATAAAACTCAATTCTTGCTCCACTGATAGTCCCGTCTGAACAGCAGGAAACTAGAAACATCTTTCATCCTGGGTACTATCTTTTCAAAAAATCCTAAGGTAATCATTTGCCTTGTTTGCCGTTTCAGGCAGACACTGAACTTATCATTTTAATGGAGTCAATTTATGGTAATCCATAAACTTTATTTTATACAGACCTTGTTCTGTTATATCACCAACAGCCTTCATCCATGTTGCAATATTCATCTTATACATACCTCTCTAGCTGTTCCCTCCATTCCTAGCTGTTCGAAGCTTAACATGTCCTAAACTGAAACCTCATCCCTAACCCCCCCCCCAGCCTGACCTAAGCACACTCTTCATCAGTACCCCAGTTTCTGTTCATGACTTCCTTCCAGTTCTCACACAAACAGCCTTGGGGTTATTCTTGCATGCTTTCTTCACTCCTTCCTCCTCTTGCTAACTCTTCATCTGTCTAGCCCAGCCTTCCCTCAGAGCACACCAATAAGTGCGGTGAGCACACCTCCTGCCTTTCTCCAGCATGGCTCCAGTTCACACGAGCCCCCTTTCTTACCTGGCTCCCCTCAATAGCATCTAACTCTCCCAGTGCTTGTCAACACAGCAGCCCAGAGAATTCTGTTCAGGCATAAACAGCTCAAGGGCCTCTTGCAGTAACCTTGGAAACCTCCATGACTTTTGAAAGAAAGACCATTCTTCATAATGGTACCAAACTCTACATGCTCTGACTCCTCCCTTCTCTGTTCCAGGCACACTGGTCTCTTGAGTTCTTGAGTACAACAGGCATATTTCAGGCTCACTGCTCAAGATTTTTTTTTCTGCACTCACCCTCATGAGAGGCCTCCTTACAGCCTTCAACACACCTTGATAAAAAAGAAGAAGAAAAACCAATAGTAGGTTATTACTGAATACTATTTCAATAACCAGGTAAATATCAGTTGTTTCCCTTCAAATTACCTATTAAAATTTTTCAGCATTCCATGGGGCTGGAGCAATGGATCCATGGTTAGGAGAACTAACTGCTCTTCTGGAGGTCCCAGGTTCAATTCCCAGCACTCTTACAGAGGCTCACAACCATCTGTGACCACAGAGTCAGGGATCCCAGCCCCTTCTTCTCACCTCCAAGGGCACTGCATGCACATGCTACACAGAAGAAAATCGTGCAAGCAAAATTAATAAAATTGTTTTTTATTTGCAGTCAAATGGATGGAACTAGAAAAAGTCATCCTGAATGAGGTAACCCAGACCCAGAAAGACAAACATGGTATGTACTCACTCATAAGTGGATAGTAGATGTAAAGCAAAGAATAACCAGGCTACCATCTATGGTAGGTAGACCAGCTAGGTAACACGGAGAAACCTAAGAGGAACACGCATGGATCACCCTAGAAAGGAGAAAATAGATATGATCTCCTATGTAAACTGAGAGAGGCGGAGAGAAGGGATGGATTGGGGGATGAGAACATGACGGAATGGCATGATCTAGTTTCGGGAGAGACATAGAGGGAAAGCAATGAAAAGGACATCTTGATAGAAGGGGGCATTATGGGGTTACGGAGAAACCTGGAACTAGGGAAATTCCCAGGAATCCACAAGGATGACACCAGCTAAGACCCTTAGCAATAGTGAGGGAGAGAGTGCCTGAACCGGCCTTTTCCTGTAATCAGATTAGTACCGACCTAATTGTCATCACAGAACCTTTATCCAGTAACTGATGGAAGCAAATGCAGACATCCACAGCCAAGCACTGGGCTGAGCTCCTGGAATCCAGTCAAATAGAGGAAGGAGGGATTATAGGAGGAGTGCGTCAAGATCTTTATGGGGAAACCCACAGAGACACCTGCCCTTAGCTAGTGGGAGCTCACAAACTCTGGACTGACAGCTGGGGAGTCTGAATGGGACCAAACTAGGCCCTCTGAATGTGGGTGACCGTTGTGTGGCTTGGTCTGTTTGTGGGACCCTGGCAGTGGGATAAGGATTTTGGAGCCTATGTCCTATAGTGGGATACCTTGCTTAGTCCTGATGCAGGGCGGGAGAGACTCCGTATGCCAGGCTTGGTTAAGTCCCTGTGGGGAGACCTTACCTTCTCTGAGGAGTGAATTGGAGGAGGTGAGGGAGTAGGGGGAAGGGAGGGAAAGGGAACTATGGTTGGTATGTAAAATGAATAAAAATTTAGCATAAAAAAAGACAAAAACAAAAAGAAAGAAAAATGGTTTAGCATTTCAGGATAAGAAAGATAGTATTTTTACAAGTTGAATAAAACAGACCAGAAACATATTTAATTTCTCTTTTGTAAGGGCATGGAAATTCATGCGTTCATCTTGGCTTTTCTAAATGTTCTTCGGTGATGGAATATCCCCAGATCATCTTGTCAAATGCCCTTCCTACACACCCAGAATCTCACCATTATAGCCATGGCTGCTCAGAGGGTCAGCTGCAGCCTGCGTGCATCCTGGCCTCTCCTCGGAGACCACGCCTCCTCCCTGCTTATGCTGTTGAAGTTCTTCCCCTGCTGTGGCTTAGATCAGCTGCTACCTCTTCCTTGAGCTCCCCTCAGATTTCTTCTGCACAACTTTTTAGACCCCAGAATCTTGATTTGAATTGACCACACTGCTCTGATGTGGGATTTTTTTTTTAATGTGTCCCGGGCCTCCTAACTAAACTTTACGTGCTTCTTAAGATTGCAAACCATATTTTATTATCAGTGTCTCACAGCAAATGAGAATTTCATAAAATGATCGTTAAGTAGTAAGTAGAAGTAGAATGAGAAACAATTATGCTAAGGCCTGAACTTACATGGCTCCAGTTGACTTCCTGTTGTTTTTGCTGGTCTGACCTACTCAATTACAGTGCCATTGTGACCTTACATTAATGCTGGTGACAGTTTAGTGAAAATTACCACCGGTATTTCTGAATCATTGTCTAGGACAAATTTTTATTTTTAAAAATACCTGCTCCTGCTGGATGGTGGTGGCCCACGCCTTTAATACCAGCATTCAGAAGGCAGAGTCAGGTGGATTTCTGTGAGTTCGAGGACAGCCTGGACGATAAGAGCTAGTTCCAGGACAGCTAGGACTATTACAAAGAGAAACCTTACAGCAAATTCTTAGCCTGCATCTGCCTCAGAGAAGAGAATCATGGCGACTGACTTCACTGCCTTCTTTCTCCCAGCATTCTGTTCTGTCTACTCCACCCACCTAAGGGCTGGCCTATCAAATGGGCCAAGGCAGTTTCTTTATTAACCAATGACCTTCCTCCATCATATACCTACTTCTGTTTTTCCTTAACTTTCCATGCTCAGATGTGGTTCCATTATATTAGTACACATTATATACAGTTCAGAGATATTTGTGTTGTTTTTGGTGTGTGTTCATATGCACAGATACCCAGTTGTGACTGCCCAACGTGAGGCTAACTGAATCCACAAAAAGCCTGAGAAAGCTTGGGAAAGAATGGAGTGAAGCATGTTTTCTTGGTAGCAGAAATTTCTTGGGTCTGCTCCACTTGCTAAAGGCAAGTAAGCGCTCTCATCTAAGAGAGGCTTCCTGACTCAGCTTCAGCTGCAAAACCCTGCAGCTCATTAAGAGGTCTTGCCACGAAACACTTAAATGGTGTTGACGAAAAGCTGAATGCATGCTTTTTTTTTCGTTCTATTTTATTTTTATTTATTTATTTATTAAAGATTTCTGTCTCTTCCCCACCACCGCCTCCCCTTTCCC
>NW_026067917.1:3234712-3239595 GCF_014885135.2 Alexandromys fortis | reverse complement strand
GTGATGTGGGAGTGTCATATATCAATCTGTTGATTTCATTGGTTAAGCAATAAAGAAACTCCTTGGCCCTGATAGGTTAAAACATAGGTGGGAGGAGTAAACAGAATAGGATGCTGGGAGGAAGAGGAAGTGAGCTCAGACTCGACAGCTCTGCTCTCTGAGGCAGGCACACACGATGAAGCTCTGACCCAGGATGGACGTAGGTTAGAATCTTCCCGGTAAGCACACCTTGGGGTGCCTACACACATTATTAGAAATGGGCTAGTCCAGGTGCAAGAATTAGCCTAGAAGAGGCTAGATAGAAATGTGCCAAGCAGTGTTTAAATGAATACAATTTGTGTGTTGTTATTTCGGGCATAAGCTAGCCAGATGGCCGGGGTGCTGGGGACGCAGCCCTGCTGTTCCTTATTACTACATGTGACCATGGTCTTAGCAAAGAAACAGACATGCAAGTAGGAGTTCCATCATCTCTGAGGCTTACTAGCCTCGGTGCTCACATAAGCACCCCATAGCTTCCACGTAAGACTATTGACCAATGAGGAGACTATCTACGAGAAAGTCCCCAGGCATTGCTAGGCTAGAATACTTTGAAGTATTTCAGCAAGAAGGTATTGATCTCCTTGGGGAAAAGGATTATGTGCGGCAATCAGACATGATTGTCTAATGGCGAAGATCAAAGGGTATTGACTGAAATCTGCAGTTACCATAGCTACTGAGCCCTGAGACTTTACTATCGTTCTCTTATTACAAGCATGAGATTTACGGTTAAGACCTGCCTTTTTGACAAGAGAGGTTATCTGTTCACTAAACCTGAGAGTTTACTAGAATGATTTCCAGCCCACGTTGTTTTGCCAAATTGAATCTGATTCGGCAAAATTAAAATACAGTGTTCTCTGGGCACACTTCATAACTTACTCTAACTCCTTCAATCTTTTTAAGATGTGAAAAATATGTTAAGAGCAAGAGGAATCTTAGCAGCTGGGACTATCATACTTCAGCTTTTGGTTGACTGCGGCTCTAAAGCCAACATTCAGTGGCAAGTTGACAAGGTAGGACCCAGGCAGCAGTTAGTAAATTGTCTCCCACAAAATAGCACGAGACCTTCCCCCTGGTGTCACCATGTGGACTGCAGAAGGCAGGTTCCGAATCCCCAAAGCTCAATCGCTGGGCATGCCTGGTTATCTAAAGCTCTCTGAAGCCTTCCTTCAAATATGGATTTTAAAACTTAATCCCACCTTTGGCCAACTTCCCTGAAATTGATCCTGCCTCTCAATCTCATTGTGGAAGTAATTCATCGCACACCAGTTACCCGCTTATCTGGCTGGTGTGAGAGAGACTGTGGTCACAGGCAGCAAGTCGTGAGAAGCCAGCATATTACTCATACATAGGCATCAGGGGACAAAAGTAGCCTAGCAGCCATTGTAGCTGGTCCCCAAGGGCGAGGAATGCTATTAGGGCAGATGGAATCCTGATTATCCATGCTTCACTTGTATCACCGAGAGTCCTGGAAAATCAACCCACCTAGTTTATGTACCTTACGGACAATGGAGAGTACAATGATAAAAACCTAGGAAGGGACAGTAGGGGGACCACGAGGATCCCTCACCTTCAGGAGTTTTTGCCACACAATGGTTGCTGGCTGGTGGAGAGGAAGTCTTTTTTCCTTAATAGTGGAGCTGCTGGTAACGATACAGACAAAATCAGAGTCCCCACTTGGGAGTCTTGGTCTCATTGATAAAATAATTTAAGAATAGACTCAAGCAGAAGCTAAAAGACAATCCTGTTAGAATTGAGCAGAAAACCTTCTAGGGAAACAGGTTACAAAACCTCACCAGCTGCTCGAAGAAGGCAGATGGAGGAGATAACGAAAAAGACCATGGCCTGAAAATTGGCATGGAGGTCAGACACATGGTGGGCAAAAGCCACATGGTGGGAAGGAGGGGTTTAGTTAAACAATAGAGAAGCACTGGGGGGTAAAGCCCCAAAGGTTAAGGATAGTGTGCACAGAAAAGAGACAGAAACAAAAAAGCCTCGATTTTATGAATTATCCAGAAAATGATGTGGACTCACGATGCTATTCAGCTGTCGCCAGTAAGGTACTTCACCTGGTGCTAGAGGTTCTGGGAAGGAAAAGTTTGATGTCTCCTTGAAGGAATAATCTCTTTATCACTGTGTGAGGTGAACCCACTTTCCCAGGAGAGGGGCCTACCCAGGCCAGAGTCCCTTCTCCTGACCTTTTTCTCCTGTTTTTTTTCTACTGTCTCTTAAGTTTCCCATGCTTCAATACGATCATGTCAGTAGCTCTAATAGAACTCATTGAGAAAAAAAGAAAGAGAGAGAGAGCAGAAAAGAAAAGAAAAAAAGACATGAATGTAAAATAGGACTTGTTGGGGGAAGAGAGGGAATCAATTGAAGTGGGAGGGGAGATGAGAAAAAGATGGGGTGAAAACGTTTAAAAATACATTTTACACATATCAACTTCTTGAAAAATAAGAAAGGAAGGTAAATAAGAAAAGAAAGTAAAAATAAAAATAAAATAAAAAAGAAAGAGATAAAAAAGAAAGTAAAAGGTAAATAAATCTTTCAAGAAAATATTGCTTGCAGGTGGACAATAATAAAAGCCTGGTGGTCACTAACTTAAAGGATGGCATACCCTACAGGAACAAGAAGGTAGCCCAGCCTGCACCAACTGATCCTCCTTGTTTTAAATACTGCAATCGCAGCAGAGTGTATGGACATCCTTGAGATCTACAGGCAACAGTGGGAAGCCCCAGGTTCGACCAAAGCTGCCCAGAGAATTAGTCTGCAGTCATTAGCGCTACTGTTTTTTTTTTTTTTTCATCGAAGCCCTGAATAGTCATTTGCCCATGGGCTGCTGCTGCCAATGAGATGTCTTTTTAACTCAATCAGCAATCAACTGGAGGAGAAATAGAAAGGGAGCTAGCTAGTGTCTGGTTACCTTATTCAAGTCTAAAGGGTGTTGCATGAGTAACTGGACTCTTTCTGCAGCTATGTGCCTTATTGGTCATGAATTGGTCATGAATTTGTCTCCCTGTTGCTCACTGGAGCCTGGGGGAAGGAATTCCCCCAAACTGGTCTTAAGCATCATTCTAGAAATAAAAGGCTATGTTTTATTAGGAGCAGCATGTGTTACCAAACAAGGCCCAATTTTCCCACAGTACAGTGTACAGGCTCTGAAATACTCAGTGTTGAAACAGAGAAAAAAATAGACATGAAGTGACTGAATATTGGGAGATAGAAGGGCATAACCCAAATGTGTCTCCTCAAGATAAGGGCTAGGAGTTTAGAGATCAACGAAACAGGTCTATGACCCAGGGAAAGCTGACTGAATGTAAGCACTGATACAGTGATCATAAGGAACAGGATTGGAATCCAACATCCAGAAGGGGCAAGTGGGGGGGGGGGGGTGGACCCATGGGCTTTTTAGTACACAAGGCCACACCCAACCTGGTCCAGTCTTTCAAAGGCCATTGGCTAAAGGAGGTTCCCCATCAATTCTTCTCTACTCATAGATCAGTTCCTTGTCTAGCTGTCATCAGAGAGGCTTCCTCTGACAGCAAATGGGAATGGGTGCAAAGACCCACAGCCAGATATTATGAAGGGAGAGAGAGAGTCTAAATTGAAGATCTCCACTGGGTCTCACCCCTTGGCTATCAAGGAATGCTGTGGAAGAGAAGGAGGAAAGGCTGTAGGAATCAGAGGAGTTGGGGGACACCAAGATAATATGGCCCACTAGATCAATTAAGCAGAGCTCACTTAAGTGTACAGAGATTGAAATACAAACCCAGAGCCATCATGGGTCTGCACCAGGTTCTTTGTGTAAATACTATGGATGTTAGCATGGTGTTTTTGTGAACTTCCTAACAGTGGGAATGCGTATGTCTCTGACTCTTTTGTTTGTTCTTGGGGCTCATTTTCTCCTATTGGGTTTTCTTGTCCAGCCTCCATATGAGAGTCTTTACCTTGATTTATTGTATATTGTTTTGCCCTGTTTGACTGTCATCTCTCAGAGCCCTTCACTTTTGTGAAGAAAAAACTGAGGGTGAGTGGATCTAAGGGAGAGGTGAGGTGGTAGTGGGGGTTTAGGAATATTGGAGGGAGGGTAAGCTGGTTGGGATGAATAGTATGAGAGAAGAATCTATTTTTAATAGAGAAAGAAAAATCAGTAAGGGAAAGGAGAAAATTTCTTATGATTTAAAATCTTTTTTAAAGATTTTATTTTTAATTATGTGTGTGGATGTATATAAGCATGTGGTATGTACATAAGAGCTCAGTGCCTGCAGAGGCCAGCTGTGGAGTTGCAGATAGCTGCAAACTGCCCAACGTGAGTGCTAGGAATTGAACTATAGTCCACTGAAAAAGCAGTCCAAGCTCTTAAACATGAAACATGCCTCTAGTCACTCTCTGTAGCATGAATAATAAAAATCCAGAGATAGAAATTGGGGTTCAATCTGAAGATCATAGAAGCAAAGCAGTCAAATCATTAGAAAGCTCTTAACTTTATGAAATCTTCAGACTGAAAGAGAGTGAGTTCCTGTCTCGTTCCTCCTTATATTCCTCTCTAGTGCTGGGATTCAAGGCATGCACCACCACCTCCTGGCCTCAATGGCCAACTAGTGTGGCTGCTGGAATTTAAGGTATGTGCCACCACTATCTGGCCTGTATGACTGACTAATGTGTCTGTTTTGCATTCTGGTCTTCAAGCAAGCTTTATTTATTAAAATACAAATGAAATGTCACTACATTTTCTCTTTCTTGTCTAAAATAAAAAGAAGACTATAACTAATATAAGAAAAACTATATAGAATAAGTACAATAACTATATATATAACATATACAGGCAATAAATACATTGACAATGT
>NW_026067917.1:3232688-3233541 GCF_014885135.2 Alexandromys fortis | reverse complement strand
AGAGAGAGAGAGAGAGAGAGAGAGAGGAGAGGTCTATCTGAAAAAATATGTAGGGGATTGTTCAAAAAAAGCATGTATTGGGGGGCTGCCTGAAGGCAGAACCAGCCAGTCTAGGGCAGATGAGTTTGTGGCGTTTGGTGCCCAGGTGCTTCTGGAGTTTCTGGGGACAGCTGAAGACTGTTTCAGAGTGACTTTAAACAGGAAAATTCCAAACTTGCTCAGAGGCTTGAGACAAAAGAAAAGAAAGCCTAGCTGGACGTGGCTGGAGCCCCACACGCAGCTCCAGCATGGGCTGGTAGCTAAAAAGTCACAGACAAATGGCTTTTTCAAAAAATTGTAGCCAAAATATTGGGTGTCAACTGTATCACAAATAATAAAAACCCACAGAGAAGCAAAGAACCAAGCTTTTACCCCTATGAAATCTTCAGACTAAAGAAGAGCAAGTTCCTTCTCATTCTGCCTTATATTCCTCTCTAGTGCTGGGATTAAGGATGTGTACCACCACCACCTGGCCTCTACAACTGACAAGTGTGGCCACTGGGATTAAAGGTGTTTACCACCACTGCCTGGCCTGTATGACTGACTAATGTGTCTGTTTTGCATTCTGGTCTTCAGGCAAGCTTTATTTATTAAAATACAAATGAAGAATCACTACACCTCTCATCTATTTAAGCAAAAATTACAAAATAATACTCTCAGAATGTGTTAGTTTTCTATCCCTCTCAGTACCTTTAAACTTTATGTATCACATGCATTAATTTAAAAATGACCTTTACTCTTCGTCTCTCAGTAGAACTATTTCACAGTGGCTAGGAACAATGACTAGTGACCCAAGTCCAAGATATTTAAAACA
>NW_026067917.1:3224390-3227584 GCF_014885135.2 Alexandromys fortis | reverse complement strand
GATAGAACATCCCCATTGTCTCAGTGTATGGGTGCACCCCTCGCGGTCCTGAGTTCCTTGCTTGTGCTCTCTCTCCTTCTGCTCCTGATTTGGACCTTGAGATTTCAGTCCGGTGCTCCAATGTGGGTCTCTGTCTCTGTCTCCTTTCATCGCCTGATGAAGTTTAATATTCAGGAGGATGCCTATATGATTTTCTTTGGGTTCTCCTTCTTATTTAGCTTCTCTAATGTTACAGTATTTTTACAATGACTTACAACTACAATGTATTCAGACTCCCCAGTTGGAGATCTTAGTGCTGTATTTTTAAGCTTATTTCTAGGTAACCATCTGCAGTCCTAAAACGGTGGTTCTCAACCTTCCTAAATCTTCAAAACAGTTCCTCATGCTGTGGTGACTTCCAACCATAAATTATTTTATTTCTATTTCATAACTGTACTTTTACACGAGGTGAAAATCTTGCCTCAGTGATCTATCTGCACCTTGACCTTAGGGTATGGTTCACCTTGGCAGGATTCAGGACAGGGAAGATCAATCCCTTGAGTCTCTTTCCCAGGTTTTCTGTTTATGTCTTCATTTGCTCCATGTAGCTCTATATTAAACCCATAGACGATACCAAACTATAGTCTTTATTCAAAGTGTACTTACAGCAATCAAGAAAATACAGAAAAATTAATTGCTATCGTGATACACAGAGTAGGAGCAAACCCTTTCCTGAGAGTTAGCTGTTTTTCAGCTGCTCTTATCTTGAGATGGTTTTATCATGACTCGGCAAGGTTTGGAAATGTAGGGGGATTTTTCCTGTTAGATCATAAATGATTTTAACTCAAAGTGGAACAAAAATTTTTGGCAGAGTGCGAAAGCCCAGAAGATAATTAAATAATGCAAAAGGCACAAAGTAGAATTTACAAGCTGCGCTATTATTTCTCATTCTATGACTCTACAGAGAAAAATCAATATATATATATATATATATTCACTATACAGTATTGCTGGAAACAACAAGTATCTTATACTCTAGCTGAAGTTTTCATCTAAAAAAATAAAGGTTTTGAAAGATACGAATTATGATGTAGTTTCCATATCTTCCAAATTAGTGGTATTGGAGACAAGATGGAGAAGATATGTTTACTATCTTAATTGCTGTAACCGTGAGTGTAACTGTCATGCAGAGTGCAAGGAAGGCTTATCATCTCATGGTTAGACTGAAAACGATTCTGTTCAGCATCCCGAGATTGCATCTATAAATAGAGCTTATCGGCTGGTGTTATCTAAGGAACTACTTCAGATACTATTTGACTTCCCCTGAGGTTTGAACTTTAGCTCTAACTTTATAGATTTTTAGTTGTTCTTGAATTCCAGAATCAAGTTTACATTCTATTTGCCTGGGATTGACTGTGTATCCCAGGCTAGCCTTGAACTCTGTATCTTCCTGCCTTGGACCCCCACATTCTGGGTCTAAAGTTAGGCACCATTATGCCTATTCAAGTTTGACTTCACTTGACTCCTTGAAAGCAAATTGAAATTGTGGCATAGATAGGCCAATGATCAATAATGCCACGGTCACAACCCATAACCAAGGGAAGAACTTTGGAAGTGAACACTATTACAAAAGAAAAAAAAAACCTTCTTTAAAATTCAGCATTTTATAATATTTCTTAAGATGAGAATTTAGTCCTAGAATTGATTCCAACAAGGCATAAAAAAATCTTCTTATATTATTTTATATTATTTAGGCCAAGCATGGTTCACAAAGAAAATGTAACTGAGACAAGGACATTTTCATCCGTGAAAAATAAAGACCTAAACATAACTGGAGGAAAGTTCCAAAGTAGAAGCTGTAATATCTTTAGTAAAGTGGCTGAGGTGGGGTTGTTAAATCATTAAATGCAGTGCAAGAATCAAAGGAAACGTTGACAGTACAGAGAATCTGTACCAATGAGTTTACAAGAGAATTGTCAAGAGAGCTTCGGAGTGAGGCCAACAGCAACTGTCCAGTGTGTGGACTAGAGTCGTGAGCACAGAGAAGACACAATGAGGTTTTCTGAAGAGACAAAGGCAGGACTTTTTTTGTTGTTGTTTGTTTTCAAAGTCAATGAAAGATACAAAGCCACAAATCAAAGAAACTCAGAGAACTCCATATAGATTAAATGTGGAGAAAATCCTGCAAAGCCACAAGCCATACAATTCTTTCCTGAAAAGAAAATAAAAAAAAAAAAAACTTAAGTTAAAAGAAAAGGTGACATTGAAGTTAGAGAAGAAACCTTAGAGCTAATCTCTTATTGTAAATAGCAGAGGTTGTAAAGATTGGTCTCACGTTCTAAAGTTCTATTATATTACGAAAAAAAATCCAAAACATTATATTTGGTAAAATATCATTCAAATTTTAAATGAAAAAATGTAAATTAAATGATGGCAATTTTAGATGGATTCCAAGACAACTCATCGCCAGTGAATCTTTGGTGCAAGAAGGAGATCAGGGGTGAGGGAAAATTGTTTCCTTGTTCTTTTGGGAATGAAGGAAAACCCCAATCAATCAATAACCAAAGGAATTTTAAAACTTAAAATAATAATTTTTCTCTTTAAACCTACTTAAATATATTGTGGAGTAAATAAAATAAACAGACATATTAAAAGCTAAACTATTGAGAAAGGGATAAATTGAATTGCATAACTCTACTTCTAAAAAAGATACAATCTTAACTGTTTTCATAAATTAGAGTGTATATTTTAGTCTTTAAATAGAAATACAATAAATAAGCAAATGAGAAGCCTAGGAAGGTGACTAAATCAAAGTATAGTTCATTCAGGTTGATAAAAAAGGGATATAACTTTACTCCTCATTCATGTTTTAGGGAAATTTTTCTTCCAATTTTTATAATAATCTATTTGTTTTTCTTTGGGTTCTCCTTCTTATTTAGCTTCTCTAAGAATCCGAATTATAGGTTCAATGTCCTTTATTTATGGCTAGAAACCAAATATGAGTGAGAACATCCCATGTTCCTCTTTTTGGGTCTGGCTTACCTCACTCAGGATGGTGTTTTCTATTTCCATCCATTTGCCTGCAAACTTCAAGAAGTCCTTGTTTTTTACTGCTGAGTAGTACTCTAATATGTATATATTCCATACTTTCTTCATCCATTCTTCAATTGAAGGGCATCTAGGTTGTTTCCAGGTTCTGGCTATTACAAACAATG